>NW_026111538.1:0-25000 GCF_024679095.1 Eriocheir sinensis | reverse complement strand
AGAGGTCAGTTTCAAGTGGAGAGGTGTCTGGATACTCTCCTCTTCAACAGTAAGGAAGCACTGATGGAAAATAAATATGGTTGAGTCAGTATCCAAAATATCTCTTGACACCACAGACCACGTCTATAAGTCTGGAAACTTTCATTTTTTATCATTCAAGTGTGATTTACAAGTCAAGTAGCTGAGAGAGAGAGGTAAAGAAACACGGGAAATAGTCCTTTGCCGTTTCTTGAAGGCTGTTGCAATATTGGCGTCATATCATGTAATACATATAGATAGATATCATATTTGTCCCATCATATTCAAATTCACCTTCACACAGCATAACACATTCATAGTCACATCATGTAATATGTTTTTCATCGTGTTCATGTCATGTCATATCCTCATTATAGCCACATCACATTCATATTGATAACAGCCTGCCACACCCCAGTCATAGGGTGGTATTCACATTCATTCCTTACTCACATCATATCACCCAATCTTATTTTTATTCATATAATTTATTCATATCTTTTCCATCTATCCATCTATTCCATCTTCATATCCATGTTACATGTTTATATTCATAGAGTTATATGTTATTCGTATCCATACCCACATCATATATTATATTCATGTCATATTTAAAAAATCACATCATATTCATATTATGTTCTTAATTAATTAATCATACCATATACATATTTATGTCAAATAGTCACATCCCTGTCATAGGGCATCATACTCATATATTCACATCAAAGAATATTCACATATAATACATATGTCATACAGGCTATGATATAAACTATATCATTGGCTGTTATAATGCCGGCCAAACCCTCGTCTTCCTTTATTTAATACACCCGTCATGGATTTAAACCCACTGGCTGTACTAACCGTGGCTACTTGGTCTTTTCTTCTTCTTCTTCTTATTATTATTATCTTCTCTTCTCGCCATCACTCTCAGCACGCGTCAGCCCCTCATCGTCCCCATGGCCGCGTACACACGTGTCAACCTGTTTCGTGTCCCCTCCAGTCCCCGCCTAACGTTTTGAACCAGCAAGGCAAGCAACGTCGTTATAAATCTCCCCCTTCTCCTCCTCCTCCCCCCCCCCCCCCTCCTCCTTCGTATACTTCTTCTTCATCTTCTTCATCTTCTCCGTCTTCTTCTTCTTCTTCTTCTTCTTCTTCTTCTTCTTCTTCTTCTTCTTCTTCTTCTTCTTCTTCTTCTTCTTCTTCTTCTTCTTCTTCTTCTTCTTCTTCTTCTTCTTCTTCTTCTTCTTCTTCTTCTTTTTCTTCTTCTTCTTCTTCTTTCTCTCTTTCCTTCCTTCCTTCCTTCCTTCAAACGATGCAGCAATCTGCCAATTAATGGGGGCATACGCCGGGGGTGCCTCGCCTCGCCCACCCCACAGATATCGGCAGGAGTTATTTTTCGAAGACCCGTCCGCCACTGGAACAGCTTTCCAGCAGAAGTAGTTTGCTCGAAAGCGATAATTTCCTTCCAAGATCGCACTGGTCGTCACTTTGTTGCGTCAGGGGCGAGCTCGAAGTGCCCGCGCGTGCGTACAAAAGTGCTTCAGTCTGTGGCGCTGGTCTCTCAATTGGCTGACGAGCTGATTCACATGTCGCTAAGGCAGGCAGCCTCGTGATGAACCAGCAGGCTTTTTGTTGCTTGCCCTCCCATGTTTTCACGCTTGCTCCTCATCTTCCTCCTCCTCTTCCATTTCCTTCTTCCTCACCGCGGCTTCCTCCACGTTTTCAAAGGGCTCGTACAGGCTGTTCTCGACCACCTCAGTCCTGCAGGTGTTGTCCAAGGGCTCGTACAGGCTGTTCTCGACCACCTCAGTCCTGCGGGTGTTGTCCAAGGTCTCGTACAGGCTGTTCTCGACCACCTCAGTCCTGCAGGTGTTGTCAAGGGCTCGTACAGGCTGTTCTCGACCACCTCGGTCCTGCAGGTGTTGTCCAAGGGCTCGTACAGGCTGTTCTCGACCACCTCAGTCCTGCAGGTGTTGTCAAGGTCTCGTACAGGCTGTTCTCAGTGACCACCTCAGTCCCAGAATGTTGTCCACGGTTTCGTACAGGCTGTTCTCGACCACCTCGGTCTCGCCTTGAGAATCGCATCCTCACATCTGCAGGTGTGTCGAGGACATGCTGGGACCGATAACAGAAGGTACTACTGCTGCCACTACTACTACTACTACTACTACTACTACTACTGCTACTACTACTACTACTACTACTACTACTACTACTACTACTACTACTACTACTACTACTACTACTACTACTACTACTACTACTGCTGCTGCCACTACTACTACTACTACTACTACTACTGCTACTAATGGTAGTACTATTGCTACTACTTCTGTTATTACTACTACTACTACTACTACTACTACTACTACATTTTTACTACTACTACTACTACTACTACTACTACTACTACTACTACTACTACTACTACTACTACTACTACTACTACTACTACTACTTTTACCTTTACTACTGCAGACTACTTTTTGAGTTGCGTCGTGAGATGTATATTCTCTCATATCCTTTCACAAAAGCAATTCAATATTTACCCATAATGACTGTATTACAACCATCTTTATTTATTATTAAAAAATTTACTAAACATTTTATTTTTAAGCTAACAGACTACTACTACTACTACTACTACTACTACTACTACTAATTTTATTAATACTACTACTACTACTACTACTACTACTACTACTACTACTACTACTACTACTACTACTACTACTACTACTACTACTACTACAACTACTACTACTACTACTACTACTACTACTACTACTACTACTACTACTACTACTACTACTACTACATTTACTACTACTACTACTACTACTACTACTACTACTACTACTATTATTATTATTACTACTACTACTAGTACTACTACCATTATTATTATTGCATTTAACTTTTCTAACTTTCTCTTTTCACACACACACACACACACACACACACACACACACACACACACACACTATTGTAGCATTGTAGCAGGACTCTTTTTTTTTCATCTTTTCCTTGATCTGCTTACTCTGCTGTAAGAGAGAGAGAGAGAGAGAGATTTACCTTCTTTTGATATCCTTCGCTGCCGGAAACGCCACATCACCACCACAAGAACAACAAGAACACCAACACCTATCATTGCCGACACAACGATGATGGTGATGGTGGTTGTGGTGGTGGTTGTAGAATAGTGATGGTGGTTGTAGGGGTGGTGGTGGTGGTGGTGGTGGTGGTGATGGGGATGTAGGTGCAGTTTATCCATGAGAGGCTTTGACTTGTGTATCCTTTAAGAGTGCATGGTCGATTCGGGTACTGTGATCTCCACCTCAACAGTAACAGCCCGGTAACCAGGGAAGTAGTCTTTTCTGCGGCACCCAAGAGCACAATCACCAGCCCATACTGTAAACTGAAGACCGTAGCCATTGATGCTGCCATAGTTCCACACACCTACCCACAACCCCCACCACTGTGCGTCCCCAGGGAAGCAAGTGGCGTCCAGCGTGAACCAGGCGTCACTCAGCCAGCCACCGCCCGCCGCCACGAGCCTGATGCCTTTGAACCCTGGATCGGGGTGCACGTATAGGTGGTGCTCCATCGTACCAGTTATATTCCCTGGTGGTAACGTTCTTCCATTCCTCATCCCCGAGATGGTAATTTGGGCAGGGCAGCGTGGGTCCCAGTGGGGTCTGAAGGAATTTCCGGCCGCAAGCAACGATGATTCAATAAACACCAAGAGTAAGGGCAGCCTGGCCTTCATCGTGGCTCACCGTGTGTGTGTGTGTGTGTGTGTGTGTGTGTGTGTGTGTGTGTGTGTGTGTGTGTGTGTGTGTGTGTGTGTGTGTGTGTGTGTGTGTGCAGGGGAAGAGTGTTGAGTCTTGAGTGTTGAGCTTCTAAAGACTGCTGAGGCGTTCACTCTCGTATCTTCGCAACGACTTTTGGTCTCCCTTTTCTTGGAGACGCAATTCAGCGAGCAGCGACCACTCCCGGCAGGACAGAGAGACACTGGGAGAAATGGCTGTGCTTGTGATTATATACTGAGCGCCATTTATATATTTTCCTACAGTTTCCAGATCTGGGACAGGATGTTTCGTGTGTGACTTGCTGTGTACTACTTGACGCCTCGACACAACTTACTCCGGGCTCAAAGTACGACTGTTACTCAGCGCCACAGAGAACATCAACCGGGATCTCACGGGTGACTTTCTCTGTTCAAGGTGCAGAAGCTGAGTAAAACTATCGCGAGGATCACAGAACAGTCCATGCTGGAAAGTCTCAGCACCTTCAATAGAGGCTTTCAAACAGGCGAACTGAGGCGCCGAGACAGCGAAAATGCGGCTTTTTGTCTCCTGCAGCCGACGGAAGGAAGGAAATGATCAGAGAAGAATGGACACGAAAGGAAGGAAATGATCAGAGAAGGATGGACACGAAAGGAAGGAAATGATCAGAAGGATGGACACGAAAGGAAGGAAATGATCAGAGAAGGATGGACACGAAAGGAAGGAAATGATCAGAAGGATGGACACGAAAGGAAGGGAAATGATCAGAGAAGGATGGACACGAAAGGAAGGGAAATGATCAGAGAAGAATGGACACGAAAGGAAGGGAAATGATCAGAGAAGGATGGACACGAAACGAAGGAAATGATCAGAAGGATGGACACGAAGGAAGGAAATGATCAGAGAAGGATGGACACGAAAGGAAGGAAATGATCAGAAGGATGGACACGAAAGGAGGAAATGATAAGAGAAGGATGGACACGAAAGGAAGGAAATGATCAGAGAAGAATGGACACGAAAGGAAGGAAATGATCAGAAGGATGGACACGAAAGGAAGGAAATGATCAGAAGGATGGACACGAAAGGAAGGAAATGATCAGAAGAATGGACACGAAAGGAAGGGAAATGATCAGAGAAGGATGGTAACGAAAGGAAGGAAATTATCAGAGAAGGATTTACACGAAAGGAATTGAAATAATCAGAGAAGAATGGACACTAAAGGAAGGGAAATGCTCAGAGAAGAATGGACACGAAAGAAATGATCAGAAGGATGGGCACGAAAGGGAAGAAAGAAGAAAAGGAATACAAAGAAAAAAAAAGAAGAACAAGGGACGAAGAACAACAACAATAACAAGATTAAATTAAAGAAGAAGAATAAAAGGTTAACAAAAGAAGGGAAAAAATAAAAAAATACCAAAAAGAAGAAAGAAAGCAGAGAGAGAGAGAGAGAGAGAGAGAGAAGTTAAGAAAAGAAGGACATATAGGAGATCATATAAGTTTGAGTGTATGTGATACGAAGTTATGACTCTACGTCCTCTTCCTCCTCCTTCTACTTCTCCTCCTCCTCCTCCTCCTCCTCCTCCTCTTCCGCCTCTTCCTCCTCCTCTTCCTTAATCAATCGTATAATAATGTAATAGTGAAATTTGGATGTCACTTCCGGAGACTTTACTAACACTTGTCAAGCTAATCAATTTCTCTCTCTCTCTCTCTCTCTCTCTCTCTCTCTCTCTCTCTCTCTCTCTCTCTCTCTCTCTCTCTCTCTCTCTCTCTCTCTCTCTCTCTCTCTCTCTCTCTCTCTCTCTCTCTCTCTCTCTCTCTCTCTCTCTCTCTCTCTCTCTCTCTCTCTCTCTCTCTCTCCTCCCCCTCCTCCTCCCAGCCTCCCCTTCCTGGCCAGTAGGAGGAAAAGGAGGAGAAGGAGGAGAAGGAGGTGGAGGAAAAGGAGGAAGAGGAAGAGGAAGAGGAGGAGGAGGAGGAGGAGGAGGAGGAGGAGGAGGAGAGGAAATGAGAGAAAAGAAGAGCAGGAGACGCAGGAGTAGGGTGAAGATGAGAACGAGGAGAAGGAGGAGGAGGAGGAAGATCTTTCTTTAATAAATCACGCTTGTTCTCGTGCTGTCAAAGATAGAGAGGCAACTCACAAAAGGTACCAGAGCCTTCGAACATCTTCCTTTCCTTCCTGCTAGAAGTATGCCTTCATACAGCCAATCCCTCAAACTACCGTCCTATAGCTTTACTTTCTTGTCTATCTAAACTTTTGAATCAATCCTTAACCGGAAGATTCAAAAGCACCTTTCCACTTCTGACCTTCTATCTGATCGCCAGTATGGGTTCCGCAAGGGGCCTTCCTAACTGATTCTTGGTCATCCTCTCTTAGCCGTTTCGGTGAATCCTTTGCTATTGCGCTGGAGATATCAAAAGCCTTTGATAGGGTTTGGCACAAATTTTTGCTCTCAAACTACCCTCTTAACGTTTTTCTATCGTTCTCTCTGTACCTTTATCTCAAGTCTCCTCTCTGACCGTTCTATTTCTGCTGTGGTAGACGGTCACTGTTCCTCCCCTAAACCTATTAGTAGTGGTGCCCCACAGGGTTCTGTCCTATATCCCACTCTCTTTCTGTTGTTTATTGATGAACTGTCCTATTCATTCTTACGCCGATGACTCCACTCCGCATTATTCAACTTCTTTTAATAGAAGACCAACCCTACAGGAAGTTAACAATTCAAGGCTAGAGGCAACAGAACGCTTAGCCTCAGACCTTACTATTATTTCCGATTGGGGCAAGAAGAACTTGGTGTCCTTCAACGCCTCATAAACACAGTTTCTCCACCTATCTACTCGACATAATCTTCCAAACAACTATCCCCTATTCTTCGACAACACTCAGCTATCACCTTCTTCAACACTAAACATCCTCGGTCTATCCTTAACTCAAAATCTCAACTGGTAACTTCATATCTCTTCTCTTACTAAATCAGCTTTCTCGAGGCTGGGCGTTCTGTACCGTCTCCGCCAGTTCTTCTCCCCCGCACAGTTGCTATCCATTTACAGGGGCTTTGTCCGCCCTCGTATGGAATATGCATCTCACGTGTGGGGGGGCTCATCTAACACAGCTCTCTTGGACAAAGTGGAGTCTAAGGCTCTTCGTCTCATCTGTTCTCCTCCTCTTACTGATAGTCTTCTACCTCTTAAATTTCGCCGCCATGTTGCCTTTCTATCTTCTATCGATATTTTCATGCTGACTGCTCTTCTGAACTTGCTAACTGCATGCCTTCCCCCCTCCCGCGGCCTCGCCACACACGACTTTCTACTCAAGTTCATCCCTATACTACTACTACTACTACTACTACTACTACTACTACTACTACTACTACTACTACTACTACTACTACTACTACTACTACTACTACTACTACTACTACTACTACTACTACTACTACTTTTTTTTTTTAAATACTACTACTACTACATAAATGATACCTCCACCCATGTTTATTTTCCGGACACATAATCATGGAGGGCTCCATATCTTGGAGGTCATTAGCCCCAGCTCTGTTCGCTAATGACTGTGGCATCCACCCATATCACTAATACTACGTGACACTAAATCACCCATCATCTATTACGTCTAGATCCCCCTTTCCTTCCCTCCTCACGTCACTCCCGACCCACCCTAATGTCACTCTCCACCACTGTGGCTTCATAGTCCATATTGGAGATGTTGGTGGCTTTTGGGCCAGAGTGTCTGGTGCCCCTGAGACATAGGATGGCCGACCTGAGCAGGGAGAACGAGAGGCGACACCTCATCCAGGCGATAACGTGACTCCTTGGCTGATGCTTCTTTCCTGAGATTAGTTCCGCGAGCATTGGGCCCTGGGACCCATCCCGCCGGATGTGGTGAAGACGAGGGGGGTGAAGCTGCCCTGATCCACATGTTGGATTCTTTCACCGTATGCCCTTGTCTTCTCCTGCTCGTTCCTGTGGTGGGCGGCTTGCAGGGGCAGCTCACGGTGACAGGCAGCCATCGGGTCGAATATGCGGATGTCCATGAACGCCCGCTGTCCGCGCACCCAGAATCCGCGGGCACCCATCAACCCGTGCCTCCTGTGAGGTATTGGCCGTCCTGTATCGAAGGTGTTCGCCGTCCAGGGGAAGCAGTGCCGGCTAGGTAGTGACGTCTTGGCATACCTCCCCGAGCATGCTGGCTGTCAGATCCCTCACTTCATCGTGTCGAATACAGACGAAGCCTCCTTTTTTACATGTCATGGTGTGGGTGACATCATTTGGTGATCCACATGCACAGAGATCAGGCAGTCCCTCAATCGGCCAGCCATATCTCAGAGCAATGGCGTCGACAAATTCTTGTTTGTTGAGGCTGAAGCCCTTTGCTCTGATTGGTAATGACGTTAGCCAGTTAGAGGCGCCTGCCTCCTGTGCTGTGTGTATTTTTCTACCCATTTCTGTGGACAGGTGGTGTGTAAGACGGTCCAGCTCGTCTTTTTGGGCCTGTTGCCTTTCTTCCGAGATTTTTCTTTTAATATCTCTTATTTCTGTTTGGTCTATCTCGCCCTCTGCCTCCTGAGCGATGATCCTGTTGATGAATGACCTGGTAAGGCTGATGGAGTTTTGGTTCTCCTTATCAGCCAGCTTCTCAGGGTTGGTGATCCCCATCCCACCCAGTCTTGGGGAAGTGCTAGCATATCCCTCTCCTCCTCCCCCAAAGCATGAGATTTCACTAGGGCCGGCAAAAATACATTCTTGACGGCATTTTCCAGTGGTCGGAGGAGTGGACTGATGCCGGGGATGGTGCACATCAGGAACGTTCACCGATGTTGGATGCCGTGGGTGTACGCTGAATAGGTAGCATGTGGCTCAGTCTTGGCAATGGCAGACAAAGCTTCTATTTCCCTCACCCATTCAGCTACTTTGTCTCCCACGTACCCCTTCTTATATACCTCTGTCCCGATCACTGCACCTAAGTGTCGTTGTCCGTCTTTTGTCACAATGATGCCACTTCCTCTAAAAGTTTCTGCGGCATGGTCATAATGTTCAGGTTTAACAATAAGGACAGACTTGGTGGCGTTAGGGATGTATCCTATCTCAGGGCCGGCGGTGTTCACAGTGTCCCACCACCCTTTTAAGTCTGAGATTTTACCATCACCTGAGAGGTCATCCGTATAAGCCACCTGTTTCACCCGTGTTTCTGCGAACGCGATTTCATTTTGGAGGACTGATAGGCCCAGGGCGTACATAGCCATGGCTATTGGGTCACCTTGTGTTGTTCCCTCAGATGATTTTAACACTTTCACTTTTCCACTGCTACTACTACTACTACTACTACTACTACAACTACTATCATTACTACTACTATCATTACTACTACTACTACTACTACTACTACTACTACTACTACTACTATCATTACTACTACTACTACTGCTACTACTACTACTACTACTACTAACTAGAGAGTATGGCGAACATTATTATAGCGAAGTTTTAATCTTAGTGACATATGTAGGAAAGATGTAACAGACTAACTGAAGCAGTGGTTCCCAACCCTTTTTCTGTCGTTTCCCCTTCATCAACTTCAACCCCCGGATTTCCCCGCTCATGTGGACGAGGAAAAAAGTAGCCAAAACACGAAATTTACGTGCTTAATAACGCAAGTAATATAGTAAATAAATAGTAGCCAAACACAATATTTACTTAATAACACAAATCAATCAGTTCTGTACCGTCTCCGCCAGTTCTTCTCCCCCGCACGGGCCTTGTCCGCCCTCGTATGGAGTATGCATCTCACGTGTGGGGGGGCTTCACTCACACAGCTCTCTTGGACAGAGTGGAGTCTAAGGCTCTTCGTCTCATCAGCTCTCCTCCTCCTACTGATAGTCTTCTACCTCTTAAATTCCGCCGCCATGTTGCCTCTCTTTCTATCTTCTATCGATATTTTCATGCTGACTGCTCTTCTGAACTTGCTAACTGCTTGCCTGCCCCTCCGCTTGGCCTCGCCACACGACTTTCTATTCAAGCTCATCCCTTTACTGTCCAAATCCCTTACGCAAGAGTTAACCAGCATCCAAATCCCTTACGCAAGAGTTAACCAGCATCTTCACTCTTTCATCCCTCACGCTGGTAAACTCTGGAACAATCTTCCTTCATCTGCATTTCCTTCTGCCTACGACTTGAGCTCTTTCAAGAGGAGGGTATCAGGACACCTCTCCTCCCAAAATTGACCTCTCTTTCGGCCACTTCTCTAACTCTTTTTAGGAGCAGTGAGTAGCCTTTTTTTTTAATTTTTTACCTTTTTTATGGCCTTGAACTGACTCCTCTGCTGTAAAAAAGTCAATAGTTTCCGCCGTCTAATTGCCAGTAATTTATATTTCCTTCGTGTTAAAATTCCCCCCTAGAATCATGAAATTTCCTCCCAGGGGTAAATTTTCCCCAGGTTGGGAAGTGCTGAACTAGATAGAGTGCATAGCGAACTTATTTATAGCGAAGTTTCAACAGAGTAGGATAATCAAATAACATACAAGTTAGAGTATATAACAAATTTATTTATAATGAAATTTTAACATCGTGACATCTGTAAGAAACGTGTAACAGGCTCACTGGAGTGTGTGGCGAACAATGCTGTGGTGAAGTTTTAACATCGTGACATCTGTAAGAAACGTGTAACAGGCTCACTGGAGTGTGTGGCGAACAATGCTGTCGTGAAGTTTTAACATCGTGACATCTGTAGGAAACGTGTAACAGGCTCACTGGAATGTGTGGCGAACAATGCTGTCGTGAAGTTTTAACATCGTGACACACGAAGGACGGGTGTAAGCCAAAAGAAAATCATCGCACTCAAACAACAACAACAAAAAAATAAAGCTGACTGAAAAAAGAAAAGATCCACTAAGAAGACTAACACTTGGCAGGAATGATCATGGAGGGAAACATGCAGCAGGCTGAAAGTGAACAGTGGCAGCACAAATATGAAGCAAAAAAAGTGAAAAGGTAAAGTAAAAAACTAAAAAAAATAAAAGAAATTATTGAAACAACAAAACTCGCTTAAAAATATAATGCATGGTCACTCCTCCTTTCCTCCTCCTCCCCCTTCTCTTCCTCTTCCTCCTCCTCCTCCTCCTCCTCTTTTCCTTCCTCTTCCTTCTCCTCTTCCTCCTCCTCCTCTTCCTCCTCCTTCGCGCCATCACTATAAACAACAAACAAATAAACAACAAAAGAATAAAATGTGAATTAGTGATTGGAGCCGTTTGGAAAATTTACGGTCCAGGAAAATGTACTTGTGTGTGTGTGTGTGTGTGTGTGTGTGTGTGTGTGTGTGTGTGTGTGTGACACGGTGCTGCCCCCTGCTTGTCTTGAGGGCAAGGTGCTGCCCCCTGCTTGTCTGGAGGGCACAGTGCTGCCCCCTGCTTGTCTGGAGGGCACGGAGCTGCCCCCTGCTCGTCTGGAGGGCACGGTGCTGCCCCCTGCTTGTCTGGAGGGCACAGTGCTGCCCCCTGCTTGTCTGGAGGGCACGGAGCTGCCCCCTGCTCGTCTGGAGGGCACGGTGCTACCCCCTGCTCGTCTGGAGGGCAAGGTGCTGCCGCCTGCTTGTCTGGAGGGCACGGTGCTGCCCCCTGCTTGTCTGGAGGGCACGGTGCTGCCCCCTGCTCGTCTGGAGGGCACGGTGCTGCCCCCTGCTCTTCTGGAGGGCACGGTGCTGCCGCCTAGAGTTGCCCTCATCCTGCAGTGCTTACCCCTGTGTGGCGTGCTGGCCTGGGAGCGGCAGCAGCCGTGTCCCCGTGCGTCGGGAGCGGGGTCTCACGCACGCCCTCAGCCCTCTGTGATCCCTCAGGGTGTGCCCGGGGGGGCTCGCCTCGGGGTGAGGTAAGCAACATCATCGGAGTCTAAGTATTCGGCCTCGTGGCTGGGTGGATGCCCTGAGGGTGTGCACGTGGGTGCTCGCCTCGGGGTGAGGTAAGCACTATCATCGGAGTCTAAGTTTTCGGCCTCGTGGCTGGGTGGATGCCCTGAGGGTGTGCCCGGGGGGGCTCGCCTCGGGGTGAGGTAAGCAACATCATCGGAGTCTAAGTATTCGGCCTCGTGGCTGGGTGGATGCCCTGAGGGTGTGCCCGGGGGTGCTCGCCTCGGGGTGAGGTAAGCACTATCATCGGAGTCTAAGTTTTCGGCCTCGTGGCTGCGTGGATGCTCGGAGATATTCTCGTAGATTGGAGGCCCGGGGATCTCCTCGTA
Organism: Eriocheir sinensis; assembly: GCF_024679095.1. Taxonomy (NCBI): domain Eukaryota; kingdom Metazoa; phylum Arthropoda; class Malacostraca; order Decapoda; family Varunidae; genus Eriocheir; species Eriocheir sinensis. The sequence goes on along the minus strand of NW_026111538.1, from coordinate 12,953 downwards.
GATTGGAGGCCCAGGGATCTCCTGGTGGATTAGAGGGTAGGGGAACTCGTCGTAGATGTGCTCCTCGTCGTCACCGAAGTACAGGTAGTCGGGCTCCTGCTGCCGCGGCGCCACGCGCGGGCGCACGGTGGGGCCCGTGGGCGGCTCCACGCGGCTGTCGCCGATCGCTGCCTCGCCACCGACGCGCCAGGAGGCGGCCAGTCCACGCCGCGGCGGCACGCGGGGCACTGCGGGAAGAATGCGTGACCATTACCACCATGACAGCGACGACCGTCACGAAGGGGAGAGAGAGAGAGAGAGAGAGAGAGAGAGAGAGAGAGAGAGAGAGAGAGAGAGAGAGAGAGAGAGAGAGTTACCATTCAACAAAAAAAACATACAAAGAAGAAGAAAAAAGAAAGAAAAAGATAGGAAGAATGAAAATTACACTCCCTCCTCCCTATCTTCCCTCCTTCCCTCCCTCCCTCCTCCCTATCTTCCCTCCTTCCCTCCTTCCCTCCTCCCTATCTTCCCTCCTTCCCTCCCTCCCTCCTCCCTATCTTCCCTCCTTCCCTCCTTCCCTCCTCCCTATCTTCCCTCCTTCCCTCCTTCCCTCCTCCCTATCTTCCCTCCTCCCTCCTTCCCTCCTTCCTATCTTCCCTCCTTCCCTCCCTCCCTCCTCCCTATCTTCCCTCCTTCCCTCCTTCCTCCTCCCTATCTTCCCTCCTTCCTCCCTCCCTCCTCCCTATCTTCCTCCTTCCCTCCTCCCTCCTCCCCTATCTTCCCTCCTTCCCTCCTCCTCCTCCCTATCTTCCCTCCTTCCCTCCTCCCTCCTCCCTATCTTCCCTCCTTCCTCCCTCCTCCTCCCTATCTTCCCTCCTTCCTCCCTCCCTCCTCCCTATCTTCCCTCCTTCCTCCCTCCCTCCTCCCTATCTTCCCTCCTTCCTCCCTCCCCTCCTCCCTATCTTCCCTCCTTCCTCCCTCCCTCCTCCCTATATTCTCTCCCTCACTCCTCCCTATCTTCCCTCCTTCCCTCCCTCCCTCCTCCCTATCTTCCCTCCTTCCCTCCCTCCCTCCTCCCTATCTTCCCTCCTTCCCTCCCTCCCTCCTCCCTATCTTCCCTCCTTCCCTCCCTCCCTCCTCCTTATCTTCCCTCCTTCCCTCCCTCCCTCCTCCCTATCTTCCCCCCTTCCCTCCTCCCGCCTCCTTATCTTCCCTCCTTCCCTCCTCCCTCCCCTCCCTATCTTCCCTCCTTCCTCCTCCCTCCTCCCTATCTTCCCTCCTTCCTCCTCCCTCCTCCTCCCTATCTTCCCTCCTTCCTCCCTCCCTCCTCCCTATCTTCCCTCCTTCCCTCCCTCCTCCCTCCTCCCTATCTTTCCTCCTTCCCTCCCTCCCTCCTCCCTATCTTCCCTCCTTCCCTCCTCCTCCTCCTCAAAGGGACAGACGTTGACCTTGCTGCTGCTGCGGCATCAAACCTTAACCTTGCTTTTCACCTCGTCTGGTGAAACGACACTTGTTATTTTGTGTGTGAATCGACTCCGTGTTACATTTTAACGTCACAACTTTTGAAATCCGTTCATCCACGTTTTTAATTAACCGTTACTTAAATAGGCCCGTACGCCTTCTCAGAAATCGAACGACTAACTGTGCTTGTTTACTTTTCTGATTTAGCACCACTCAACCTAATTAATTAACGTCTAACTCAGTGCTGTGACGCGTCTAACTAGTGTTTGAAGTGTTGCGAGGATTACCTTACAGTGAGAGGACTTCCCTGCTGAGCTGAGCGGTTAAGTTATATATCGACTTTTTTGTGTTTCCTGTCTTTCCTCAGTAGGATTACAACTACACGACCTAACACAGCACCCAGTGAAAGACAGTGAGCTTCTTGTGTCTAACTAACGTAGAAAATCTGTCACTAACGTAGAAGTACAAAGCTTGACCCGTATACCAGCACACCTGTTTTTGAAAAGGAGGAAAAGTTTAATCCCCCAGAGAATTTTAATCCCGGAGGGAAAACACGTGTGGGCCCTCATAGACGCCACACCTCAAACTCTCCCGCGTGACTCGACCGATTTAAAGCCGCCTCCCTCCAGGTGTTGACCTTAGTCCACGCGGATACAAAATTCATCTTAACTGTAAAGCACACAATTATATCGTCTTGCAACAGTAAATAAAAATTAAAAAAAGTAATCATGCCGTCCAACTATTTCATAATTGCTGTAATTGTTCAAAGAAATATGCTGCGATTCATTACCAAACCAGCGACTCGATGTGTAGGTACTGTGTCTTAGACTTACGTATTCAGGCACTACAAACAACCAACGAGGATCTACAACGCTCCAATGCGTTGATCTGGGACACCATGATGGCCTTCCCTCAACTCCCTACCCCTCATTCTTCTTCTTCTTCTTCTTCTTTCCCCGCCCTTCCTACTCCAGCTTCCTCCTCCTCAAACTCATATTCTGACGTTCTGACCCAGTTACATACCTCCTCCTCCTCCTCTGCCTCGCCTGAACCTGCCTCCATCCTTACTAATCCTTCCGCCCCATCCACCTCCCTTGCTACCTCATCCACTCCCACTCCCTCTTCTCCCTTCACCACCCTTGACGCCTCCCCTATCCTCATCCCCAATCCATATTACCACTCCAACTCCAACACGATATCCTCTGCCTCGCCTCACCCACCCCACTCCTCTGCAACGCCTGATCCTGCCGCCACCCTTACCATTCCTTCTACTCCATCCACCTCCTTCCTACCCCATCCACCTCCATCCACAGTACCACTCCCTTTCTCCCGCTCTCCCTTCCTCTCCTCCAACACCCTTGACTCCTCCCCTAGCCACACCACCACGCCCTCCTCCACTCCCACCTCCACCACGCACTCAACCGCCGCCTCCGCCTCCACTTCTGATACCACATCTCCTCCATCCACCTCACCCTCCACCCTTTCCCAACCACCCTACTAACACCACCACCACTTCCAAACCCACCTTAGCCCGCGCTCCCTTGTACCTCGCGCCCTTCCAGAAGAAATCACAAGACCATTCTACCAGCTGTCACATGTACAGAACCAGACGCTGTTTCCTGGTATGGGCAAACTAACTACTAGAGTCAATTTAGTTGGAGACAGTGTGGTGAGAGGCCAACTTACGGAGTTTTGTGGTCGGAATACGTTGACACGGCAGCGTTTCTGTATCCCCGGAGCCAAACTGGACGATATTGAATCAGCTGTCGATGCAGTTTCAGTAAATGCGAAGGACGACAGTGTATCTGATCCATGCGGGAACCAACGACCTTCAGTCAACTCAAATTCAGGACCTGTTAGCAAAATACCGTCAAGTCATTCGAAATACAAGACCAAGTCCCTCACATCATCGTCTCTGGAATTCTACCGAGAGTCAATACGTTCGCCGGATACAACAACAGTAAAGCGTACGGCGTCAACACTAGTCTAAAGCAGTTATGTAACGATGAAGGCGTAGGGTTCACGAACGCATGGCATCACTTCAACCAGCGCCCAGATTTGTTTGGGAGGACGGACTCCACTTGAACGAGGTTGGTTCGGCGCGCTAGGAAGGCTCCTGAACGATGCAGTTGAAAGCTTCTCAGCTATTCAAAAACTGGAGGCGAGGGCAAGGCAAAGGCAACCTTGATCAACCGAACCGTAGCGTCGATGCGGCTTGCAAGAAACTGTGAACCAACGACGCCTCCGACAAGCGAACTCATTCAACATGACGCGGCCAAACCAGTAGTCACATTTCCATTTGTACACAAATGCACGCAGTCTGTTACCCAAAAGGACGAAATTAGGGCGTATATTGCAACTGAGAAACCAGATGTGGTAGCCATCACAGAGACTTGGGCCAACTCTGCATCTAGTATCTGAACTGTCATTTCCCGGGTACGAAAGCTTCCAAAAAATCGAATGCACAAGAAAGGAGGAGGAGTAATTTGCTACGTAAAAGTACGCTCCCTGCCATAAAAATAGACAAACAGGACGCAGAAATTACGACTCCGTCTATGTGGAAATAACTGCGAATAATAAAACTAACACTTGCGACCGTATACAGGCCTCCAAAACAACAGGCAGCCGACGACACTGCCCTGTACGAAGAGCTTCACTCTTTAACACAAAGTAAACAAGCAATAATAATTGGGGACTTTAATTGCCCTAACATTGACTGGGGACAATTGACTGGAGATCAAGAGGGTAACAGGCTTATAGAAATGGTGGAGGATTCGTTCCTCACTCAAGTTGTAACTCAACCAACAAGAGAAAACAATCTGCTGGATCTGGTATTAGTAAGCGACCCCGACCTCATTCGCGACTGTGAAGTTGGTGAAAAAATTAACGGTTGCGATCACCACTTAATCCGTTTCAATGTCAACATAAGTCACAAACTCGTAGACAATCCGTCAGTGATACCAGACTACAAAAAAGCAAATTTCAACCTAGCCCGTGAGCTGCTTCCCTCTGCGACCTGGGACCAACTTCACCTAACCGACAATACAATCGACAACGTGTGGAACAACTTCAAAGATAAGCTTTGGGAGTAGAAAAGGCTACAGTGCCTACGAAACCCAGGCGAGTAAATGGTGCCGTAGATCCACCGGGGATGACCAGAGAAATAAAAAGGGCGGTAAACTTAAAAAGGAATTATAACCTAATGAAAGAGAATGACACGGCCGAAGCCCGTACTCAGTACCACAACAGCCTCAGAGCTTGTCGCACCCTTATTCGGAGTAGTAAACGCAACTACGAAAAACAAATAGCGCGTGACATCAAGACAAACTCAAAAATTCTTCACATACATCAGATCGATAAAAAGTAAAATCCAATATTGGTCCCCTGACAGACGAGACTGGAGCTGCAACTCAGGACAGTAAACAGATGGCCAGAATCCTCAACAGTAACTTCGCATCCGTATTCACAGTCGAGAACATCGAAACCATGCCCGAGAACCCTGACCCGCCGAGGGAATCACGCCCTGAAAATTGACTCAATATGCGACCAAGAAGTGAAAGAGTATTTGGATAAACTCGACACGAACAAGTCAACAGGACCTGACGGTTTGTCCCCGCGGTTATTAAAGAGCAAACAACAAATACTTCAGCCACTCACTAACATATTCAACCAGTCTGTTCAATTGAAAAGGTCCTGGAAGACTGGAAGATGGCGAACGTAACACCAATTTTCAAAAGGAGACAAAAGCGTTGCATTAAACTACAGGCCCATAAGTTTGACATCAGTGGCAGGAAAAATACTCGAAAAGATTATTAGAGACAAACTTGTTAAGTTTCTAGAAGACAATAATGTAATCTCCGACACCCAGCATGGCTTCAGAAACAAGCGCTCCTGCCTAACGAATTTATTAGACTTCTTCCAAGGTATATATAAGAACTGGGATGCCCACATCACCAGTGATGTTATATACCTGGACTTTCAGAAAGCCTTTGACAAGATACCGCACGAGCGACTCCTTAAGAAACTGCACTCGGCGGGCATTGGAGCCAATCTGATCGCGTGGATAAGAGATTGGCTCACTGACAGAAAACAACGAGTACTACTCAACGGACAGCCTTCCTCAAGGGTCAGTGCTGGGACCCATTCTCTTCATCATATATATCAACGACCTCGAATCAGGACTGAAATCCACAATATCGAAATTTGCTGATGACACTAAGGTGGGGGGAAAGGCCCTCACAAAGACCGACTGCGAAATCATTCAGAAAGACCTCAATCACATTATCGAATGGTCGGAAAATGGCAAATGTCCTTTAATGTTGACAAATGCAAAGTCATGCACATTGGGTCCAGAAATAGTAACCACACATACATCATGAATGGGAGACCTCTGCAAGCGATGCAGGAGGAAAAGGATCTTGGAGTCACTATCAGCAGTGACCTGAAACACGCGAATCACTGTAAAAAAGCATACAACAAAGCCAACACTATGCTCGGGTTCATAGCGAGGAACTGCGAGTGTAAAACGCCAGACGTGATGCTATCCTTGTATAATTCCATGGTAAGACCGCACCTCGAGTATGCAGTACAGTTCTGGTCTCCTAATTACAGAAAGGACATTGATTTACTGGAAAGGATTCAACGACGCGCCACGAAAATGATACCAACCTTAAGGGCTCAACCGTACGAGGAACGACTCAAGCGACTCAATCTCTTTACATTGGAGAAAAGACGCCTACGAGGAGATATGATTCAAGTCTTCAAGTATCTAAAAAAATTCAATAACGTCGATTACTCCAATTTCTTTGAATTGCAAACCAACCTAAGAACTAGAAATAACGGTTTACCCATTCAGTCTAGTCGATGTAACACAGACATCGGAAGGAGTTTCTTTTCAAACCGAGTCATCCGTCACTGGAACAATCTTCCTTCAGAAGTAGTAAATGCGAATACTATCAACTCCTTCAAATATAGAATCGACCGTCACTTCGCTGCGTCGGGAGTAAACTGAATATTGAGTTGCTTTCATCTGCTCCTCAATATCGAGGCGCTTTCATCTGCTCCTCAATGTCGAGGTGCTTTCATCTGCTCCCCAGGCCCCAGGCTGTCGAGCAGATTAAATCACCAAAGCGTTCAACCTCGTAATGAGCCAATAGGCTTTCTGTTGCCTGCGTTTCCATGTTTCCATGTTTCCATGTTTCCTCCTCCCTTCCTCCCTCCTCCTCCCTATCTTCCTCCTTCCGTCCTCCTCCTCCCTATCTTCCTCCTTCCCTCCTCCCTCCTCCCTATCTTCCCTCCTTCCTCCCTCCTCCTCCCTATCTTCCCTCCTTCCTCCCTCCCTCCTCCCTATCTTCCCTCCCTCCCTCCCTCCCTCCTCCCTATCTTGCCTCCTTCCCTCCCTCCCTCCCTCCTCCCTATCTTTCCTCCTTCCCTCCCTCCCTCCTCCCTATCTTCCCTCCTTCCCTCCCTCCCTCCTCTCTATCTTCCCTCCTTCCCTCCCTACCTCCTCCATATCTTCCCTCCTTCCCTCCCTCCATCCTCCCTATCTTCCCTCCTTCCCTCCCACCCACCTCCCATCTTCCCTTCTTCCCCTCCTCCTCCTCCCTATCTTCCCTCCTTCCTCCCTCCTCCTCCCTATCTTCCCTCCTTCCCTCCCTCCCTCTTCCCTATCTTCCTCCTTCCCACCCTCCTCCTCCCTATCTTCCCTCCTTCCCTCCTCCTCCTCCCTCCCCTATCTTCCCTCCTTCCCTCCCTCCCTCCTCCCTCTTACCTCCTTCCTCCCTCCTCCTCCCTATCTTCCCTCCTTCCTCCCTCCTCCCTATCTTCCCTCACAAAGGAACACAAAGTAAGAAGAAACAACAGCAGACCTGCTGGTCCTTACGAGGTTGTTTGTGACAAGCTACACTAACTGTCTAATCAAAGGTGGAAGATGAAGGACAGCAAAGGCGAAGGCTCCTCCCTCCAGCCAAAGCTGGCAGGAAAGGAAAAAGAACCATGCAGCATGGAAAAACTGCATGGAATTTATGTAGGAAAGAGGAAAGAACTACCATTACTGCTACCACTAACCGGGCGATAAAAGCGGACAAGGACACTAGTATTCCAAAGAACTTAACGTTATTACGACAATGAGTAATATCTTAGTTGCTGGTTGGATTCAAAACACTTGTCTATTCTATTCTTGAAGGCCGTAACTGTTGTACTATCAACGACATCACAAGGTAGAGAGTTCTAAACATTAACAACTTGATTGAAGAAGTGTTTAGCTTCGTGCGACGAGAATCTTTTACCACTTATCTTCAAATTGTGATTTCTTCTTGTTCTATTTGATCGATCAATTGTAAAGTAATCTTCCGCATTAATATCACTGAATCCTTTAAACATATTAAACACTTCTATTAGATCGCCTCGCATTCTTCGTTTTGATAGGCTGAATAAATTTACTTCTTTAAGCCTTTGTTCATATGATAAATTTCTCAATCTAGGATTCATCTTTGTTACTCTTCGTTGGACTCGTTCCAACTTTTCTATGTCTTTTCTGTAGTAGGAAGACCAAAACTGTACACAGTACTCTAGACGGGGTCGAACCAACGAATTATATAGTTTTAATATTACTTTTTCCGATTTATTATTAAAGACTCGTCCGATGAAGCCAACCAATTTGTTTTCAGTTTTAACTGCACCTCTACTCGAACAATGCTGACTGGGCTTTAACTCGCTTGATATAGTGATTCCAAGATCTTTTCTTTACTTACTGCAGAAAGTTGTTGGCCATTCATTACGTACTGAACGCGATTGTTATTTTCCGATGTGCAACACTTTACATTTGTCAACGTTAAATTTCATTTGTCATTGATTACCAACGTGCAAGTCGATCTAGATCTGATTGTAAAGCTTCTTGTCGAGTGTCGCAGTTACTTTACTAACAATTTTTGTGTCATCAGCAAATTATTTTGATACTGCAAGTGAGCCCATCATCGATAATTTTTTCATTAACATAAATTAAGAAGAGCATGGGGCCAAGCTTTGATCCTTGAGTTACGCTTCTGACATTTGTTTTGAGCCAGTTAGATGTAACACCGTTTAGAACTACTCTCTGTTTCCGCTCAGAGAGTCAGTCCTGTGCCAATTGTGAATGTTACGGAGATACCGTGCGCCAGTAGTTTGCTGAGCAATCGTTGGTGGGGGACCTTATCAAATGCCTTTTGAAAATCCAGATATATGATATCTACTGATCTGCTTTCATGGAACACCTCAAAAATATAGTGAAAAAAATCAAGTTAGTTAGTTAAACACGAACGTTTAATACGGAAGCCATGTTGCGAATTATTTATTATATTATTTTCTTCGAAGAATTTCACCATATTGTCGCGAATGACAGTCTCCATTAACTTACAAACAATCAATGTCAGGCTAATTGGTCGATAGTTTCCTGGATGAGACTTGTCCCCCTTTTTGAAAATTGGTGTGACATTTGCAAGTTTCCAATCCGACGGAAAACCTTTCCAGCTGTTAAAGATTTATTGCGAATATGATGAGAGCGGTTTACAAATTTGATGTTTGATTTCTTTTAAGACCCAGGGTAATTTTGTGCAGACCAGGAGCTGCTTACTTTAATACTTTTCAATTGTGCGTAAATGTCACTTTCTACGATAGACGCCATAACATCTTTTCAGCCCTTCTACCTCCGGCGGTTGAGGTGATAAACAATCTTCGTCGGTAAATACGGATGCGAAAAGTTATTTAGGATTGTAACCATTTCATTTTCATCGTTCGTGTACTAACATTTTTTCATTGTTAGCAAGGGTTCCAAAATACCACAAGTGAGTGACTTTTATTATGTTATATAGCTAAAAAATCTTTAGGAGTTAGATTTACTTGTTTCGCTTTATATTCTTCAAGATTTTTCTTCGTTTCGTTTTATTAATTTCTTGGTTTCGCGGCGGTCTCATCCAACTCTAGTTTGTCAGCCTCTGCTTTTGAGTTGATATGTACCTACTCGTATAATGCATTTTTTGTAAGAGATAGGCTATTTTGAATTTCGTTATTCCACCATTTGGGTTTCTTCTTCAGAAGCTGAAATGTCTGTTACGATAGGGTACGCATATGCTTATGGCATTGTTCAATATTGAGTGGATATTCCCCAAGATTTACTCAATATCCGTTTTCGCCGAGATTTCAGTCCAGTCAGAACCTATTTAGAATTGATCGGAGTCTTTACGAAATTCGCCTTCCAGATAATCATAGGCACCTTTTCTTTACTAGGAGTTACTTTTACTTTTCTTTTCAAATTGATGCTGAATATGATTGTTCGGTGATCGCTAAGAATCTAAAAATTGGACCAACATTGCGCTTCGTTAACTAGGTCGCTGTCGTTGAAAAGATAAGGTCAAGTATATTATTTTCTCGAGTCGGTTCTTGAACGTGTTGATGCAAATCACTTTCTAGTAAATTTGTGTACCAGGTTTATTTCCTGTATGACAGTTCAACAGTTCACTCCCATCTTTCACTGCAAGATTAAAGTCCCCAAATAATTACTGCCTCACCAACTGCTATCTTGTTTCTTGTAATAATAATTCACTTAATGCGTGGTCGATATCAAGAGTCTTGCCTTGGCGGTCTATGTAGATAAGTCCAATTACTATTTTACGAGATTTATTTTAATTTCAAATGAAGACCCGTAGTCTACATTGGTTATAATATCTGTTTTCACGTATACTGGATGGAGAGAGTTGTGGATATAAAGATAACGCCTCCCACCCTGTCTGTTCTCTCTTTCATGGACTAAAAGATGGTATAACCTGGTAATCTAGTATTCCGCAATGAAATCTCTATTTGAAGTGTCTCATCCAAGATTCTGTGACTCCTAAGTGATTATGATAGCTGATTTGCTGGCTGCGAGGACTTCTAAGTCTTCAAATTTGTTACGTAGGCTACGAGCGTTTACATAGCAAGCTTTAATGTAATTCCAGTCTGAAGTTTTGCAGGTTGAGTGCACCCTTACTGTGGAGCTGCTGGTGTTTTCACCTCCTCATTTTTTGGCTTTCGATAGGGAGGAGGGAGGAAGGAAGGAGGAGAATGGGGAGGAGGAAGGAGGAAGGAGGAAGACAGGGAGGAAGAGAGGAAGATAGGAGGAGGAGAGAAGGAGTAAGCATAGGAGGAGGAGGGAGGGAAATAACTCAATGGCAAATGAGAATTTAACGTTGACAAATGTAAAGTCAGTTGCAATATCAAGGAAAAAATACCAATCGCGCTTGGAACGTAATGAATATCCAACAATCTTTTCTGCAGTAAGTAGTAGTGATCTTTTGGAATCACTATATCAAGCGAGTTAAAGCCCAGGCAGCATTGTTCAGAGGTAAAGTTAAAACTGCAAACAAATAGGTTGGCTTCATCGGACGAGTCTTTTAATAATAAATCAGAAGAAGTAATAATAAACTGTATAATTCGTTGGTTTTGACTCGTCCAGAGTACTGTGTAGCAGTTTTGGTCTCCCTATTACAGCTCTTCGCCTTTTGCTGTCTCTCATCTTTCCACCTTTGATTAGATACAGTGTAGTTGTCACAAACAACTCTCGTGGTGACCAGCAGGTCTGCTGTTGTTTCTTCCTTTACTTTGTGCCTTTGTAAGTTCCTTTGTGTTCCTATCTCTCCTCCTTCCTCCTCCCCTCTTCCCTCCTTTCCTCCCTCACTCATATCTTTGCTCCTTCCTTCCTCTCCCATCTCTTCTCCTTCCTCCTCCTCCTTCCCTCCTTCATCCTCCTGCTCCTTTCCATCTTTCCCTCCTCTCTTCCCTCCCTCTCTCTCCTCCCTCTCCTCCTCCCCCTCCTTCCCTCTTCCTTCCCCTCCTCCCCATTCTTCCCTCTTTCCCTCCTCCTTCCCTCCTTCCTTTCCCTCCTCCTTGTCTTTTCTCCTTCCCTCTCTCCCTATCTCTCCTTCCCCTCCCCTCCCTCCTTCCCTCCTTCCTTCCCTCCTCCCTATCTTTTTCCTTCCTTCCCCCTCCCTATCTCTCCTTCCCTCCCCTCCCTCCTTCTCACCTTCCCTCTTTCCTCCTTCCCTCCCTGCCTGCTTCTCCTTACCATAAACTCCGGTAATGAACCTATTTTCTCCTTTCTCCTTCTCCCTTTCTCCCCTTCCCTCCCTTTCCTCTCTCGTCCCTTCCTTCCCCTCTTGCCTCTCCTCTCTCTCTCTCTTCACCTCTCCCTCCCTCCCCTCCCTCTCCCCTCTCCTCCTTCTCTTCTTCCACTCCCTCCCTGTTCATGTTTTCCCTCCCTCCGTCTCTCTTTTGTCTTCCTATTTTCCAGCTCATTTTTTCCTCTTTTCTTCCTCTGTTCTCCTTTCTTCCTTCTTCTTCCCTTCTATTGTTCTTCCCTCCCTGCCCTCCTCCCCGTCTTCCTGTCTTCTTCCTTTCCTCTCTGTCTTCTTGCTTCTTCGTCCCGTCACTTTTGTTTTTCATCTCCCTCACTTAATCTCCTCCTTGATCCTTCTTTCCTCCTCTCCCCTTCATCTCTCCTCCCACCTTCCTCCCTTCTCCTTTCTCTTCATCCGTCCCAGTCGTTCAGTCTCTCTCTCCTCTCCTTCATCCTCTCTTCATTTCTCTTATTTTTTCTCTTCTCTCTTCTTCTCCACCTTTGCTCCTTCCCTTTCCTTTCTCTGCATCTCCTTCCTTCCCTTCCCTCCTCCTGTCTTCCATTCTCCTCCCTGTGTTAATGGCTCGTTCTCTTCTCTCCCTTCATCCCCACGTCTCCCTTCCTCCTGCTTTTTCTCTCCATCTCCTCTTTATTCTCTCTTCTCGTCTCCTCTCCCGCCCTTCCCTCCTCCCTTTTCCTCCTTTCATCAAACCCTTTCCTTTGTCTCCTCCTCTCTTTGTTCCTCCATTCTCTCCTTCTCTCTCTCTCTCTTTCTCTCTCTCTCTCTCTCTCTCACACACACACACACACACACAGATACTCTCTCTCTCTCTCTCTCTCTCTCTCTCTCTCTCTCTCTCTCTCTCTCTCTGTCTCTCCACACACACACACAATTTGCGAGAGAGAGAGAGAGAGAGAGAGAGAGAGAGAGAGAGAGAGAGAGAGAGAGAGAGAGAGAGAGAGAGAGAGAGAGAGAGAGAGAGAGAGAGAGAGAGAGAGAGAGAGAGAGATTTTTTTTTACCTTCAGGGAAATCCCTTCGCCGCTGCAAACACCTTATCACCACCACTAGAAGAACAACAAGGACAGCAACACCAATCATTGCCGTCACCGCTATGATGGTGATGGTGGTTGTGGTGATGGTGGTCGTAGGGGTGGTGGTGGTGGTGGTCGTAGGGGTGGTGGTGGTGGTCGTAGGGGTGGCGGTGGTGATGGTGGTGGTGGGGGGATGGGGTGGTGGTGCATTTTATCCATGGGAAGTTTTTTGGTGTGTATTGTTTTACAGTGCATGGGTGAAGCGGGTAAAATAATCTCCACCTTGAGGGCCCCAGAGCCTCAACAGCAACACCCAAGGAAGGAGAGAAGTGGCCTGTTCTGCTGCACCCAAGA
>NW_026111537.1:425000-523917 GCF_024679095.1 Eriocheir sinensis | reverse complement strand
TCAGACAGAATGAAAACTTAAGGAATGCGATAAGAAATAGAGTATACGACATACTGAGGAAAAAAAAATATAGGAAGATAAAATATATAATAGAAAGAATCGATAAAAACGGGGGTAAATTTAGAGGTGATACATACACTCACGAAAATAAAAGTATAACAAAAGCTCAAACGGAATGAAAACTTGAAGAACACGATAAGAAATAGATAATGCGGTATAGATAACTTATACCGACTAAAATAAGTAATAAAAGCTAGGATAGGTAAACGGGAGGCCTTTGAAGGGAGGAAAAATAAAGAAACTGACGAAATATTTTGATCATTGGAGAAAAGAAGGAAAAAGAGGGTGAGGAGGCGTCTCTAAAAAGAAAAAAAACTAAGGGCCATATTCTGAAACATTTCGGGGCTCGCCCACCCTGCCACACCTGACAGGGGATTCATAGAGGTTGTTGTGGGTTCTTCCATGAGTAGTTTTAAGAGCCTATTGATAGTTTGACAGGGCTTCTGCACCATGAAAGTGAAAAAGCACTCCTGAGAACCTAATCTCCTCTACGGACTTTGGAAATCGTTGCTGTGGGGCCGATAGCGACTGGGAATACAAGCCTAACGCCCCTTTCACACGCGGACTCTTTGCAGCGCAGCTCAGCATATTTGCCGCTGATGAGTAATGGAGATGAATGGATGCTTTCACACGCACTCACGACCACAAAAAGTAGCGCTACAAACAGATTTGCGTGGTTGGCCTCGCTGCCGGTGGCGACCACAAAAAAGTAGCGCTGCTCGTCACGATACATGGCATTCAATGGGAGTTTTCACACGTAGCTGCAGCAGCGTCACTTTTTTAGCAGCGCGTGTGTGGGGCGATTGTAGCGCTGCTAACGCCCTACTCAATTTTAGTAGCGATGCTGAGAAGCGCCGCTAATTCGACACTCACCCCACAACACTTTCTAGAAAGATAAGCTGCGCTTCACAGCAGCGCTGCTAAAACTGAGTCACGCGTGAGTAGCGCTGCTGCAGCGCTCTAAGTGTCCCCGTGTGTAAGGGGCCAAACAACGTGGCTGTTTCCCTGACCTTTAAGACATAAGCTCCGAGTGACATGTGTATAAGAGCCTTGGAACCTCTTTGAATTGTATATAATTGACTTCGAACCCCCTTACTCGAGATGGTTGTTGTTGTTGTTAAAGCTGTTTACTATTTGTCATCTCGGAGACCTTAATCTACTTCAATACAAGGCGATTCCTGTCTTGAGTGTTGCAGGAATGAAGGAAGGAAAGGAAGGGGAAGTGTTGTGGAGGGAATATATGTGAGGAAGGAAAGTGTTGTGGAGGGAATGTATGTGTGTTGTATGAGTCTTGAGTGTTGCAGGTAGGAAAAGAAAGTAAGAAAGGGTTGCAGTGTGTTGTGCGTGTGTATATTTCAGTGTGGAGTGTTGCAGGAAGAAAGGAAGGTAAGAAATAGTTGAGGATGGAAGGAAAGAGTTAACGATGGAAGGAGGATGAAGGAAGAAAGGAAGGAAGAGAAAAAAAGTTGCAGTGTGCTGTGTGTATGTGTGTGTGTGTGTGTGTGTGTGTGTGTGTGTGTGTGTGTGTGTGTGTGTGTGTGTGTGTGTGTGTGTGTGTGTGTGTGTGTGTGTGTGTGTGTGTGTGTGTGTGTGTGTGTGTGTGTGTGTGTGTGTGTGTGTGTGTGTGTCTGAGTCATTCCTCGTGTAGGTGTTGCGTGTCATGATGAAAAAAGAGATCTTGCAATGGAGTATAAACGATGGAAGTCTTTGTATAGAGGATATGAGGATGACCAGGTGAGGAATAAGAAGAGAGAGAAGAAAAAAGAGAGAAGATGGTGACGAAAGATAAAGAATAAGAAGAGAGAAGAGAAAAGAGAATAAGAGGAAAGTGAAAAATAAGAACGACATGAGGAGTGTAGAATGATGAGAAATGATGAAGAAGGAGTCTGTTAAAAAAGCCAAAGATTATTACGTTATTATTATTGTAATTATTATTATAAACATTATTATTACTATCTTCATCGGTATTACTATTGTTACTATCTCTACTAATACTACTACTACTACTACTACTACTGCTGCTTCTACTCCCACTACTACTACTACAACTACTTATATTACTAATACTAATACTACTACTACTAGTACTACTACTACTACAATATAAATGATACCTCCACCCATGTTTATTTTCCCGACACATAATCCTGGAGGGCTCCATAGCTTGGAGGTCATTAGCCCCAACTCTGTTCGCTAATGACTGTGGCATCCAACCATATCGCTAATACTACCTGACACTAAATCACCTATCATCTATTACGTCTAGATCCCCCTTTCCTTCCCTACTCAAGTCACTCCCGACCCACCCTAATGTCACTCTCCACCACTGTGGCTTCATAGTCCATATTGGAGATGGTGGTGGCTTTTGGGCCAGAGTGTCTGGTGCCCCTGAGACATAGGATGGCCGACCTGAGCAGGGAGAACGAGAGGCGACACCTCATCCAGGCGACAACGTGGCTCCTTGGCTGTTGCTTCTTTTCTGAGATTAGTTCCGCGAGGCGTGCGTAGAAGCATTGGGCCCTGGGACCCATCCCGCCGGATGTGGTGAAGACGAGGGGTGAAGCTGCTGATCCACATGTTGGATTCTTTCACCGTATGCCCTTGTCTTCTCCTGCTCGGGCCGGTGGTGGGCGGCTTGCAGGGCAGCTCACGGTGACAGGCAGCCATCGTGTCGAATATGCGGATGTCCATGAACGCACGCTGACCGCTCAACCAGAATCAGCGGGCACTTACATCAACCCGTGACTCATGTGAGGTATTGGCTGTCCTGTACAAGGTGTTCGCCGTCCAGGGGAAGCATGCCGGCTCGGTAGTGTCGTGTTGGCATACCTCCCCGAGCATGCTGGCTGTCAGATCCTCTCTTCATCGTGTCGAATACAGACCAAGCCTCCTTTTTACATGTCATGGTGTGGGTGACATCATTTGGTGATCCACATGCACAGAGATCAGGCAGTCCCTCCATCGGCCAGCCATATCTCAGAGCAATGGCGGCGACAAAGTCGTGTGGGTTGAGGCTGAAGCCCGTTGCTCGGATTGGTAATGACGTTAGCAGTTAGAGGCGCCTGCCTCCTGTGCTGTGTGTATTTTCTACCCATTTCTGTGGACAGGTGGTGTGTAAGACAGTCCAGCTCGTCTTTTGGGCCTGTTGCCTTTCTTCTGAGATTTTTCTTTAATATCTCTTATTTTTGTTTGGTCTATCTCGCCCTCTGCCTCCTGAGCGATGATCCTGTTGATGAGTGACCTGGTAAGGCTGATGGAGTTTGGTTCTCCTTATCTGCCAGCTTCTCAGGGTTGGTGATCCCCATCCCACCAGTCTTGGGGAAGTGCTAGCATATCCCTCTCCTCCCCAAAAGCATGATATTTCACCAGCGCCGGCAAGAATACATTCTTGACGGCATTCTCCAGTGGTCGGAGGTGGACTGATGCCGGGGATGGTGCGCATCAGAACGTCCACCGATGTTGGATGCCGGGTGTACGCTGAATAGGCAGCGTGTGGCTCAGTCTTGGCAATGGCAGACAAAGCTTCTATTTCCTTCACCCATTCAGCTACTTTGTCTCCCACGTACTCCTTCTTATATACCTCTGTCCCGATCACTGCACCTAAGTGTCGTTGTCCGTCTTTTGTCACAATGACGCCACTTCCTCTAAAAGTTTCTGCGGCATGGTCATAATGTTCAGGTTTGACAATAAGGACAGACTTGGTGGCGTTAGGGATGTATCCTATCTCAGGGCCGGCGGTGTTCACAGTGTCCCACCACCCTTTTAAGTCTGAGATTTTACCAGCACCTGAGAGGTCATCCGCATAAGCCACCTGTTTCACCCGTGTTTCTGCGAACGCGATTTCATTTGGAGGACTGATAGGCCAGGGCGTACATAGCCATGGCTATTGGGTCACCTTGTGTTGTTCCCTCAGATGATTTTAACATTTCACCTTTCCACTGTGGCTATTTATGTATAAGTCAGGTATGTATAGGTATTTTCGACATACATAGCTAAGCTGGGGCACTTGGTTTTAATGTTATGTATCATAGTCTTTCTATTTATTGTGTTGAAGGCATTTTTAGCGTCAACAAGAAGCACTGCTTCGCACTCCACGTGGTCAAATATCTCCCGCATGGCATGGACGGCTGCTTCTCCTCCTGCCTGCTGCCCAGCACAAACTTGGAGGTTCCCTGCTGCCATTCTCACATCTTCTTTGACGACAGCCATGATGCATTTGCCCACGATGCGCCGCAGGACTTCTCCGGCTCCTATAGGCCTGCATCTCGGCCTCTTGTCCAGGGAAATGAGGCGGCATGCAGTCAGGGCGTCCACATAGTGGCAGCTGGAGGAGGCGAGTTTTCTTGCCAGTGCTGCAATGGTGTTGCGCATGTCACCAGCTTCATTGCCAAAGTTGGCGCTGCTCAGCAAGCTTCGCCATCCCCGTGCATCAAGTCCTGAGGGCCCCGCGCTGCCGTGAGTCTGGAGGGCCTTTTTCCACACCATCTCTCATGTAATCCTTTCATATATAACTGGATTCGGTGGTTGATGACATCCTGCCAGTCTCAGTCCCTTCAGGTCACTCGGTGGTGGATGTTTTTTCCATGAGTTGACTAATCGTGTCCTGGTGAGTGGAAGCACACCCCGTGTGGAATTTTTCTGACAGGCTCGTGTTGCAGACGCAACGTTGCCTTGTCGCATTTTGTCTGCAAACTTCAGGCCCTGTCTTCTGTGGAGGTGTTGTTTGTTGGGGTCCGGGAGCCTCTCCTGTATGGCTCTGGCTTCTCCAAGGAGGCATCTAACTCGTTAGTTTGCCACAAGGCAACTCGTCTTCTTAATGCCTCGATATTTTCGGCTTGTTTGGTCTTTGGGTGTGCTTTTTGGAGGAAGAGATGGGGGAGAGTGAATACTATTTTCAGGGATAAGGGCGCCAGTGGTGTGTTCTGGATGTAGTTATTTAACAGGGTGACAATTTCTTTGATGATAAATGTCGTGGCTCCACATCTGGGTGGTTCAAAAAGATTTCTTGCAGACCATCCAACAACTTCAAGGTATGTGTCATCCACCCACCTCGTTGCTTCCCCCTCCGCTAGCCCCTTCCAAGCAAAGCTTCCCCCGACCTCCGTCGCGCCCTGTCCAGTCGAAGAGGAAGAGTGATGAGGGGGTGGTGGTAGTGGTGTTGGTAGTGGCAACATTGGAGGTGCCAATGGAAGGGGTGGTACCGGTTGAGGGGGATATAGAGGTGGCGGTTGTGCAGCAGCTCCCTCCGACACCCCCTCACCTGCTCCTCCTTCCCCGGCGGCCCTCATTGTCCCCGCGCTGTCGCGCTTCATCGTTATCCTCCCTGCTCTGATCCCAGCCCAGGGGATTTTGGCACCTGTCGCTCTTTTTACAGTTCGTACAGCGTCTTTTCTCCTTAACACATGCACAATTTATACATCTGTGATCTTCTTTTGTACAAACGCAGCATCTTCTTTGGCTTGGAGGGTCAAGCATTTATAAAATTATAGATATTGATATTAATGACAACAGGAATAATTGGTAGTACATGTAGTAATAATGACTGATTATTGATTATGAGTGAAAGTAGTAGTGATATCTACTGTGGAATGACACTAATATTAATATTCCTATTAGTTTAGTACATTGACAGATATATAGGATTATAATCAATATAATAGGCTGACATTGTTTTCAAGGGTGAGAGAGAGAGAGAGAGAGAGAGAGAGAGAGAGAGAGAGAGAGAAGAGAGAGAGAGAGAGAGAGAGAGAGAGAGAGAGAGAGAGAGAGAGAGAGAGAGAGAGAGAGAGAGAGAGAGAGAGAGAGAGAGAGAGAGATAGAGTAAAAGAGAGAGAGAGAGAGAGAGAGAGAGAGAGAGAGAGATTACTACTACTGTTGCTGCTGCTACTACTACTACTACTATTGTTACTAATACTAATACTACTAATACTACTAATACTACTACTATTGATACTACTACTAATACTACTACTACTACTACTTCTACTACTACTACTACTACTACTACTACTACTACTACTATTGCTACTACGACTACTACTACTACTACTACTACTACTACTACTACTACTACTACTACTACTACTACTACTACTACTACTACTACTTCAATTACTACTACTACTACTACCACTACTACTACTACTACTACTATTACTACTACTGCTACTACTGAGTAGTAGTAGTGTGCGTAGGGAGAGGACGTGCTGTGATTAGCTCCTTTGTTTGTGTCATGTTAGGTCCTATAGCCGATACCGCCTTGGAATGTATACTTAGTACGCGTGAACGTGCAGTGTACGTAAGGAAATACAGTGCAATCTGGGGCCATTGACGATGCAGGTGTTAATTACGAATTACTGCTTTTTGAGAGAGGCCGTGTGCTGGCCGGCAATGTGAGAAACATCGGTGTAACGATAAATATTGGGTCAAGTGGTTACGGAAGAAAGCCCACGTCCCCTCGGTGCTTGCGAGCGACGCTCGACTCTGTGGCGGACGGCCGGAAGGTGGAAAATTGGAAGGCAGAGCTGAGGGAAAGAGGGAGGAAAGAGGGAGAGAGGGAAAGGAGAAAGAGAGTGGAGAAGAGGGGAGAGTGGTAGAGGAGGAGGGAAGGGAGTGAAAGTAGAGAGGAGAGAGAGAGGGGAGAGGGAGAGGAAGTTATAGTTTTTCCACGCACATCATCCAATATATTTTCTCAGTATGTCAAATAGATTAAATGTCAGTGATTTATAGGGGAGTGGTGAGTTCTGGCAGGCGTGTCGGGATGGGCGGAGGTGGGTCAGTTTTCAAGACCGAGGGCAAACAGTAAACAGCCTCTAACCCCCGCCCCCCTAACGCTACCCACGCACATCCTCTCACATCCCGGGTCCCTGCTAACCCCGCCCCGCTGCCCAGTAACCGGCCACCCTCGCCTGAGGGCCATAAAACACAGAGTATCTGACTCGGCGAACTGCTGGTAATGATATCACTACTACTACTACTACTCAACTTTAATGTGTAGGGTCAGGTGCATTAGTAAGATTGTAAAGTGTTGGCGAGGAGCAATGGTAGTGGAAAAATAAACAATCATTCTAATATTACCGTAAAGGTAGAGCATATGTAAGTGTATGTCTGTGTGTAGGTATATGGGGGGAGACAAGAGTCAAAGTGGGGTCTACTACTATTGCTCTATTCATCACCACAAATAGCAACTAAGATACACTAGCATGCATAATGGCACCGAAATGGAGCCCCCTCAATGTTGCATTTGTTCGTCTCGAAATCAAAACTGTGTTCAATGCTCGTGCGTAAGACGAGGCCAGCCCTGTGTGAACTGTAAGAGAGGTGGAGATTGTCGAAACCCAAACAATCAACGGCAGGATGTGGAAAATGGGGAGCAACCACAAGTGGTGCTGGGTGGACAGGCCAATGAAGGCGCTGGAGATGATCAGGTGGAGGGGGGTGCAGGTGGCGAGAGACAAGGGCAAGGTGACCAGGGTGAGGACGCCTCGCGCGAGCTCCGCTTCTGGCAGAGGTGGACACTCGAGGAGACAGAGGAGTGGGTGCGAGACGCTTACAATCATGTGGTAACGTTTTCTTCCAATAACGTATTTGAGGCCCCGAGATGTAACGCCACCAAAACCTTGATAGAGGAGAAAACCTTCTCATTAGAGCGTACAACAACTCCACGCAAATCGCCCCCTACGCTTTAAAGATTCTGGCCATACTACTGCACCTCATATGCCAACGGACTCACAAAAAGTCGAAACAATCTGAGGACGTGAAGGCGGTACAAAGAAGAATGGAGCTGTGGAGGAAAGGGGACGTCCGGAAGCTACTTGACGAGGCTAAAACACTGCAGGAGAGACTAGGCAGACGTAACAGTCGCAAGAAGGACAGTAACGACAGGGCTAGAAACTTTGCTGACAAGATGAGACAAGGCAAAGTGGCCATGGCAACTAGATCACTGTCAATAGAAGATGAGGCAGCGGGAGTCCTTCCCATGACGGAAGAGACACGCCAGATCCTCAAGGACAAGCATCCAGATGCTAGACCTGCACACCCAGAAATGAAGTTCCTTGGAGACTACACCCCACCGCATCGAGTTGTCTTCGACCATATTAGCGGTGACGTGATCTGGAAGCACGCCCTTCACACGCAGGAGCGGCTGGACCATCAGGCTTGGATGCCAAGGGGTGAAACACCTCCTCATTAAGAACATCTTTGGGAATCCAGCTGTGGATCTTCGCGACGCAATAGCCGCCCTAGCAAGAAAATTGGCGTCAGAGAATTGTCAACACCTCGAGCCTTTGATGGCCTGCCGGCTCATCCCGCTGGATAAAAAACCAGGCTGTCGCCCCATCGGGATAGGGGAGGTGCTCAGGAGGATCATAGGCAAGGCTGTCATGGAGGTGGTGAAGGACGACGTGAGGAAGGCGGTGGGAACCCTCCAAGTGTGTGCGGGTCAGCAGGCTGGATGTGAAGCGGCCATTCACGCTGTCAGGAGAATGTTCGAAGACCCAGAATGTGAGGCGGTGCTGATGGTGGACGCTGCAAATGCGTTCAACAACATCAATAGGGAAACAGCACTGCACAACATCAAAATCAAGTGCCCTATATTCGCCCAATATATTGAAAATACATACAAGGAACCTGCCAGACTGTTCACCAGCAGTCATAATGACCAACGACTTGGAGACCCGGTGGCCATACAATCCTCAGAGGGCACCACCCAGGGGGACCCAGTGGCCATGGCAATGTTTGCCCTGGGAATGATGAAGCTGCAGGACATCATCCGCCATGAAAACACCAACGTCAAACAGGTGGCGTATGCGGATGACCTCACCGGGGTAGGAAAGTCTGCAGACCTCAGGAAATGGTGGGACCTCGTCAATGAACATGGCCCTAAAATAGGGTACCATCCCAACGCCACGAAGTCTGTGGTGAGTGTAAAACCAGAGGCATACGATCGGGCCAAAACAGCATTCCAGGGCAGTAACGTGAAACTGTCAGTGACTGGAGAAAGACACCTCGGGGCAGCCATTGGAACAGCTGAATCCAAAACCGAATATGTGAAAACGGCTGTAAAGCGCAGGGAGTCCGAACTGCAGAGACTGAGCGAGATCCCCAAAACAGAACCGCAGGCAGCCTACGCAGCATTTACGTACGGTGTCAAGCATAAATGGAACTACCTCATGAGGACAGTTCCTGATGTTGCTCCGTTACTAAAACCTCTGGAAGATGCTATCAGAAACACCTTCATACCGGCGATAGCAAATGGGAGATGTCCCAGTGACCAGGAGAGAAGATTGCTGGAGTTGCCGCCAAGAATGGGTGGGCTCGGCATCACCAACCCGCAAAATCTGGCTGAGTCTGAACTCGGGAACTCAATCCGAATCACAGCCTCCTTGACCGGATATATTACCAATCAAAATGAAA
The DNA here is from genome assembly GCF_024679095.1 of Eriocheir sinensis. Taxonomy (NCBI): domain Eukaryota; kingdom Metazoa; phylum Arthropoda; class Malacostraca; order Decapoda; family Varunidae; genus Eriocheir; species Eriocheir sinensis. The sequence continues at coordinate 514,443 of NW_026111537.1, read as the reverse complement.
GGGGAGAAGACAACCCTCAAGATATTAGGTCACTATGGAATGAAATCTCCAAAAACAGAGAAGGAAAACAGAGAGACACTCTGAGTGACCTAATGAGAGAACTCCCAGAAGACACAAGGAGGAGGACAGATATTGCACAGGAAGTGGGCGCTTCAAACTGGCTAACCACACTACCTATCAGGGCAAAAGGCTTCAACTTAAACAAAAAGAATTTACTGATGCCCTTGCCCTCAGGTATGGCTGGCCAGTGGATGGGCTCCCAAACATGTGTAACTGTGGCTCACCCTTCAACCAAAATCATGCCATGACATGCAAGAGAGGAGGTTTCGTCTGCATGAGACATGATGAAGTAAGAGACGTAACAGCTCAGATGCTGAAAGAAGTCTGCCACGACGTGACTGTGGAACCCATGCTGCTCCCTCTGCAAGGCGAACACCTCGCCAGACGCACCGCTAATGTTTCGAACGAAGCACGAGTGGATGTTAGCGCCAGAGTGTTTTGGACTCGTGTACAAAGGGCATATTTTGACATAAGGATCTTTGATCCCATGGCCCATTGCCACAGAGACCTGACCCTTGATGCAGCCCACAGAAGAAACGAACAAGAGAAGAACAGAGCATATGAAGAAAGAATACAGAATGTGGACCAGGGCTCCTTCCCCAAGGGCGCAGAGCTTTTACGCAAGACTCGCCGAAACACTGGTGGATAAGAAACAACAGCCAAGAAGCAGTGTGGTCGCCTGGATGAGATGCAGGCTGTCCTTCTCCCTCCTGAGGTCAGCCTTGGTCTGCCTGAGAGGAACCAGGTCACCTGCACCCAAAACCACCCGCATTGCTGACCTGGACTTTGAGGCGACGGTGGTTGATAGTCGCATCAACCACAAGCTCTGTTAGCTTAAAAATAAAATGTTTAATAAAGTTTGTAATATTAAATAAAGATGGTTGTCGGCCACAGTCATTGGCGGGGTGGGGCCATTGAATTGCTTTGTGAAAGGATATGAGAAAATATACCGCTCACAACGCAACTCTAATAGATGGAGGCCCCCCTTACTACTACTACTACTACTACTACTACTACTTCTTCTACTACTGCTACTACTACTACTGCCATCAGAGTTTTCATTTTGTTCACATACAAAGGAATTTTTTCACACTTTGAACGGATTAAAATGAAGCATTCTCTCTCTCTCTCTCTCTCTCTCTCTCTCTCTCTCGAGCAGCGGGTGCGAACGGACGTCCCTCCCTAGCAGCTCCTTACCCCTGACCTACAGTGCCTTTCAAGTGATTGCAGTTTTTGCCAGTTTCTAGCATTCTGTCCAACACACTCCTGGACTTAGTGGCACCAGTGAGATATACTTTTGCCACTCTACAACCATGGATTCCACTGCAATAAAGCTGCTACTGGACTCACAGAACCAAGCTTTTCGGAGCCCTCTGGATATTGTTGTGGAGCAGTTTAAGGCACGAGTAAGTAGTTTGGAGTCAAGGATACAAGAGCTAACAAGAAGTTTAGAGTTTACTCAAGCTGAAGTACTCGACTTAAAAGAAGATCTGAAAGCGGTACGCAAGTCAAACTCTGATAAAGAAACAACAGTCAATGATCTCAAGGGATGTGCAAAGGAGCTTGTTCAGCGTCTCAACTATCAAGACGACTACAGCCGTCGTAATAATTTGCGCATCACCGGCCTTAACGAAACAGCCGGTGAATCATGGGAACAGACTGCTGCCCTCGTGTCATCCCTCTTGCAAAACAAGTTGGAACTTCCACCCATGGACCTAGAACGAGCGCACAGGGTCGGCACTGTTGGTTCGCCGTACTCACGAACAATAATTGCTCGATTTGAAAGATTCCAAGACCGTGAAGCAGTGATGAGTAATACAAGAAAATTGAAAGGCTCGGGAGTGTTCATCAATGAAGATCTCTGTCCTGCCTCACAGGAGGTGAAGAAAAGTCAAATGCCAGCCTTCAAACAAGCAAGATCTGAAGGAAAGATAGCCTTCTTCAAGCACACCAAACTCATCATCAAGGACAAGAGGGATCGACCCTGGGGTGAAGCTTCAGTCGGCGGTGCGACATCTAGTGATGCTGCTGACCTGACCCTTGGTAGTAACCCTGCCCGAACAACCAGTCGTGAGCTGTCCGGGGCTGGTGGACGTGGTGGTGGTGGATCTTCACCTGCTGCTGCTGCCGTGGACCTCACTGCACTTGCCGCAGTGGGCCTTGGTGCTCAGCCGGCTGGTGACATGGCTCCGCTTCCTGGTGCTACTGGGGAGGCGGGCCGTGAGGGCGCTCGTGCTGGCACTGACAAAACGCGTCCTGCTGGTGTTGGGGCGTCTGGTGTGGGCAGGAAGGCTTCGACTCCACGGGACTCGACGCCACACGCACTTCAACTCCAGAAAAACCTCAGAAGTAAGCACAAGAAGTAGATCAACAGGTATCTATACAGTAGCTCTGTTCTACTGACGTGTCCAGTAAATATCATCCTTTGTTAATGGAACAAGAGGTATTTCCTTTCCACAACTTAAATAATTTTGATCTTCCTAGTCTCTTAAATGACAATGTCCTTCACAATTTTCCACTACATGTTTTAGATAAAATGACCTATAAGCCTTTTTTATATCTTGATGGTGACCGTGCTTCAGATAATCTCTCCATTCAATATAATATTGGTGAACCTAACAGCAATTACTTGTTCAGTGACAATATTATTAGTTCTCCTGACTCTCTTAATTTGTTTGCCCTCAACATCAGTAGCGTTCCTCTTCACCTGGAAAGTTGCTTGGATCAGTGTATCAACACTAGTAACTGTATGTATGATGTGTTAGGCTTCTGCGAAACTCGCCTTAGTGATGCATTGTGTGAAATTTATCCCATTGATGGTTATAATAATTATTTTAATAATAAGAATACGCACGGTGGTGGTGTTGCCATTTATATCAAGAAAACATTTCAAGTCCGCCAAATTTGTAATGTCTCTCTTCAACTCCAACATCTGGAATCATTATTTCTAGAAACTATACAACCTAACAAGTTTATCGTTGGTATGATCTATAGACCACCGAATTCTAATATTGATGACTTTCTTGTATCTATGACTGATATTATTAGTATTGTATCCAGGTCTAAATTACCAGTTTACATCATGGGTGACTTCAACATTAATATTCTAAATCATGGTGAAAAAAGTTCTCAAAATTTGGTTAATTTATTTCACAGTTACTGCTATTTCTCCTCAATAAATAAACCTACACGTGTAACTAGAAACTCGGCAACAATAATTGATCACATCTGGACCAACAATTTTGATTATTATTTAACAAGTGGTATTATGTATAACTCAATTAGTGATCGTTTCCCTATTGTTAGTTCATTTTCATTAAACAACACTGTCTACTCACCTAGTACTGTTAATACTATAACCAGAATAAATCTTTCCAATGAAAACATAAGTACATTTAAAGCTGATTTAATTAACATTAACTTTAATTCAAATGCCTGTGATTATGGAGTAAATTATTTGTTTGACTGGTACATAACGAAATTTACTGACCTGTATAATAAGCACTTCCCGTTGGAGACATTAACAATTAAAGAAAAGCATATAGGCAAACCTTATATCACTTCTGCCATTAAGAATTCAATTAAACATCGTAACAAACTTCAAAAACTGTATGCCAAGTGGCCCCTTACTTATGAAAACGCCTTTAAATCCTATAGAAATAATTTAACAACGACCATAAGAACTGCCAAAGCAAATTACTATAAAAACAAATTGTCAAGTGAAGCAGGGGACTCCAAAAAGACCTGGTCTACTATAAATAGTCTACTCGGTAAAAAACAAGCGAAACTTCCTTCATCTTTTTTATTCAATGGTGATACCGTAACAGATTCTTTAAATATAGCGAACGCTTTCAATAACTATTTCAGTAATATTGGCAACACGTTAGCCACGAACATCCCAGAGACCCAAACACCTTTTACCACTTATCTCCCCGAATCGGTTCCATTTTCTTTCTACTTACGACCCACTACACTACCAGAAGTTAAGTCTGTCATTCTTAATATAAAAGTCTCTTCCCCGGGACATGATGACATTAGTATTAAAATAATTAAGGAATGTTGTGACCTAGTTTCTCCCTTTTAGTTTATATAATTAATACATCTTTAAAGAAGGCTTTTTCAAGTCACCTGCAGATGGCACGTGTTGTTCCAATCTTTAAGAAGGAGACTCTTCATTACCACTTAATTACAGACCTATTTCCATCTTACCCAGCTTTAGCAAAATTTTGAAAAAATTATGTCAGTAAGACTAATGAATTACCTGTCCAAACACTCACCTCACCTCTGTTCAGTATGGCTTCCGTCCTAAGTATTCTACTGAATTAGCACTTCACCATCTATGTCAAAATATTTACAATGCTTTGGATGCAAAATGTTCCAGATAACTGTGTTCTGTGATCTCACTAAAGCTTTTGACACCATTTCTCATAACATTCTACTAGATAAATTGTTTGTTTATGGAATTCGTGGCAATGCGCATAATTGGTTCAAAAGTTACTTAGCACACAGGAAACAATGTACATCGTTTAACAATGTGTCCTCGCCATATACAGATACTGCATGTGGTGTGCCCCAGGGATCAATTCTTGGCCCGATTCTTTTCTTAATTTATATCAATGACATAATTCATAGCAGCAATAAACTAAAATTCTTTTTATTTGCCGACGATACCACAATTTTCATTCAAGGACATGATCTTGAAGATATAACAAACACTTTAAATACTGAGCTTATCAATGTATCAAATTGGATCATGAGTAATAAGTTAACATTAAATATTAACATAACTAAGTTCATGATTTCTAGTCCACTCACGACTCAGCCAGTTCATACATCAATAAAAATTAATAATTTTGCATTAAATGTAGTTACTGATTTTAAATTTTTAGGTATAACTATCGATAATAAATTAAAATGGAAACAACACATTGACATGGTAAAATCAAAAGTAGCCCTGCTAACGGGCGTAATATACAGATTAAGAGATTGTTTGAACCAAAACTCTTTACGGCAAATTTATTTCTCTCTAATATATCCGCACCTTCTATACTGTTGTGCCATATGGGGAGGCGCCTGTAACACCTTCATCGACAGCCTGATTATTTCACAAAAAAAACTCTTACGTGTTATGTTCTTTAAAGATCGGTATGCTCATACAAACTGTATTTTTAGAGATTTTAGGTTGTTAAAGCTTCCCGATATTACATACCTTCAAACTAACTTACTTGTACACAAAGCTCTTCACTCTTTCCCTGTATACCCTGGCTTTACTGTGATGCCCCACTCTGTGACCCGTAGAACTAATCAATTGCGTCCACCGTTATGGAGGACCACACACGCCCAGCAGAGTGTTCTGTCACGGGGATCAAAAAGCTGGAATAACTTGCCTCAGTCCCTTCTAAATAATGATAGTCTAGTCTCATTTAAAAGAAAGTTATTTTCATTGCTACTACTACTACTACTACTGCTACTACTGCTACTACTACTACTACTACTACTACTACTACTACTACTACTACTACTACTACTAGAATATGTAATAGTAATGTTCAGGATCAGTATCACTATTATAATTTTATTATCACTATTATTATTATTATTATTATTATTATTATTATTATTATTATTATTATTATTATTATTATTATTATTATTATTATTATTATTATTATTATTATTATTATTATTATTATTATTATTATTATTATTATTATTATTATTATTATCACTATTATTATTATTATTATTATTATTATTATTATTATTATTATTATTATTATTATTATTATGCGTTACTACTGTCACTATTATCATGTTTATCATTATTATCATGTTTATCATTATTATCATGTCTATCATTATTATCATGTCTCATTATTATCATGACTGTCATTATTATTATTATTTTTTTTATTGTCATTATCATTATTATTAATAATATTGTTATGAAACTATTATTACTGTTAGTAGTATTTTTGTTGCTATTGTTATTGTTATTATTAGTATTAGTATTATCACTTTGTTCTATTAATCAGGAACAAAAGCCTATTTTCATTAATTTTGTATTGGGGTGCACATGTATATAGTATGCATTCTGAGTTAGCCATACTTCATTTTTTTGCAATCTTTAATATATTTTTGAGAGACCTTGTCGCACCTGTTATGCTCACTTATATATAAATATATATAACATGTAGTCCATAAGAGAGCTACGGCTCAAAGGACTAGTGGCTTTTAAAGACAATGTGTAAAATAATCTATGTAACTACCTTGAGGCCAATAAATCAATCAATCAATCAATCAATCAATCTTCTTCCTCTCTTTACTGTGCTCTATGTCTTTCCTCCTTCATTTCATTTCCTCTTCGTTTCTCCTTCTCGTCTTTCTTCCTTTTCTATTTCTTTTTTATCATTTACTCCTCATGCCTCACTTCCTTCCTCCTTTCCTCTCCTCTTTCTCTCATTTCTCTTCTTCTGTTTGCTTGTTTTTTTATTATTTCCTTTCCTTTCCTTCCTTTTCTTTCCTCTTCCACTAAGTTTCTCTTATTTCTTTTTCCTTTCCCTTCTTTTCTTTTCATTTCTTTTTCTCTCTTTTCTCTCTCTTTTTCCTTTCCTTTCCCTCCTTTTCTTCTCTTTCATTTCGTTTCCACTCCTTTTCTGTCTTTTCCTCCTCTTATTTCCTTTACTTTTCTTTCCTTTTTCTCTCCTTCACTTCGTTTTCTCTCCATTTCTTTCTCTTCCTTCTCTTATTTCCTTTCCTTTCCTTCCTTTTCCTCTCCTTCACTTCGTTTTCTCCTTTTCTTTCTCTTCCTTCTCTTTTCCTTTCCTTTCCTCCTTTTCTTCTCTTTCATTTCGTTTCCACCTTTTCTTTCTTTTCCTCCTCTTATTTCCTTTATTTTCTTTCCTTTTCCTCTCCTTCACTTGTTTTCTCTCCTTTCTTTCTCTTCCTTCTCTTTTTCCTTTCCTTTCCCTCCTTTTCTTCTCTTTCATTTCGTTTCCACTCCTTTTCTTTCTTTTCCTCCTCTTATTTCCTTTAGTTTTCTTTCCTTTTCTTCTCCTTCACCTCGTTTTCTCTCCTTTTCTTTCTCCTCCTCCTCTTATTTCCTTTCCTTTCCTCTCCTTTTCGTCTTCCTTCCTTCCTTCCCTGCTTGTTCTTTCTTTCCTACTTCCTCATTCCTTTAGTGTTCTTTCTCTTCTCTCCTCTTCTCGTCTCTCTCTCTCTCTCTCTCTCTCTCTCTCTCTCTCTCTCTCTCTCTCTCTCTCTCTCTCTCTCTCTCTCTCTCTCTCTCTCTCTCTCTCTCTCTCTCTCTCTCTCTCTCTGTAAACCAATGGATCGCGAATTGGTTGAGCAACAGACAACAAAGAGTAGTGATCGACGGATTTAACTCAGAGTGGGCGCCTGTCACTAGTGGCGTCCCTCAGGGCTCGGTCCTTGGCCCAGTGCTCTTCATTATTTACATCAACGACGTGGATGTTGGACTCAATAACCGCATTAGTAAATGCAGACGACGACACAAAATTGAACTTGGTTCTCACACTGACGAAGACAGCAAAAAAGCCTCCAGGATTTGCACAAAATTTCAGCTTGGTCGGATAGATGGGAGATGCCCTTAACGTAGACAAGTGCCAGGTCCTTCAAGTTGGAACGAGGAATAAGAAGTTTGATTACGAAATGCGCGGCGTTAAACTCAAGCGTTCAATGCGTCAAGGACTTGTGGGAAATCAAAATCGCGTCAAACCTCAAATTTCGCAATGCATCGATGCAAATAAAGCAAACAGAATGTTTCATTATTAAAAGAAACTTTTATTTAAGAATAAAGATGTAATACTCGCTGCTCTACAACAGTTTAGTCAGACCCCACTTGGAATATGCGGTACAGTTTGGTCTCCCACCATGCAAAGGATATTGCTAAATTAGCAGGTGTTCAGCGTCGGGCAACGAAAATTATCCCTTCCTTGCAACAAATCCTACGAAGAAAGGCTTACCCTAATATGTTCTCTTGAGAAACGTCGCCTCGAGGAAAACTGATCGAATGTTTTAAAATACTTAATGGTTTCACGAATGTAGACAGATCAACATTGTTTATGATCGATGACACTTTACGTGAGGAACAATAGCGGCGTAAACTCAGATGTAGACAAGTAAATTCAGACTGCACCAAATTTTTCTTCACCAACGTTAGTGCGAGAATGGAATAAGCTCCCATCATCAGTGGTCCAGTGTAACACGATTGACTCCTTCAAAATAAGCTCGACCGTCACTTCCTTCAACTTAATATCAACTAGAGCAGAAATGCAACGTTTTGGAGTCTTCTGATTAATGTAAAATCACTTAGGTTTAAGGGACAGACCACCAAGTCTGGACCATGGGTCTGTGTGGTCTGATTTTCTATGTAAATCTATATATCTCTCTCTCTCTCTCTCTTTCTCTCTTTCTCTCTGTCTCTCTCTCTCTCTCTCTCTCTCTCTCTCTCTCGTTCTCTTTTTCTCGTTCTCTTTTTGTTCTTTTCGTTCTTTTCATTTTTCTTTTTCAGTTTTCTTTTTCAATCTTCCTTTATCGTTTTCTTTTTTCGTTCTCTTGTTCTCTTTCATTCTCTTTGTTCTCTTTTCCTCTTTCATTCTCTCTCTTCCCTCCTCCCCACTCTCCCTCCCTCACCCTCTCCCTCCTCCTCCCTCCCTCCCCCTCCCTCTCCCTCACTCCTGGCACGGTGAAGAAGCCAGGCCAGGAGGGGTCGCGCCACGTCACCTCAAGTTTAAATGAGTTTCTTGGCTCCGGACGAAAGTAATTGCAATAACAGGTGGCGAGTGACAAGCTGTGATTATGTGGCGCTGGGAAATTCCTCTAACCCCTCCCTTTTTACTCCTTTGCCTCCTCCTCCTCCTCCTCCTCTTCCTCTTCCTTCCTCGCTTAAGAAAGGTGGAGAAGATTGGGTGGAAAGGTAGGTGCGTAGATGAGGAAGCGAGGAAGAGGGTAAAGAGAGAGGCAGATAAGAGATTTGGAATGTAGAATGAGGTCTGATTATGTTGGGGGTGAGAAATTCCTCCTACTAACCCTTCCCTTCCTACTCCTTGCCTTCTCCTCCTCCTCCTCCTCCTCTTCCTCTTCCTTCCTCGCTTAAGAAAGGAGAAGATTGGGTGAAAAGGTAGGTGCGTAGATGAGGAAGCGAGGAAGAGGGTAAAGAGAGAGGCAGATAAGAGATTTGGAATGTAGAATGAAGTCTGATTATGTTGAGGGTGAGAAATTCCTCCTACTAACCCTTCCCTTCCTACTCCTTGCCTCCACCTCCTCCTCCTCCTTGCCTCCTCTTCCTCTTCCTCCCTTGTTTGAGAAAGGTGGAGAGCCAGATGGTAAGATGCGTGGATGAGGAGGAAGGTGAATAGATACGTAGATAAGAGATAGATAAGAGATTTGGATAGGAAAATGAGGTAAGATTATTTTGGGCCCGGGAAATTTCTACTGCCTGAACCTTCCTACCCTTTGCCTTCTCCTCCTCCTCCTCTTCTTCCTCCTCCCTCGTTCAAGAAAGATGGAGAGAACTGAGTGGAAGGAAAGGTAGGTACGTAGGTAGGTAAGGAAGAAGGTAAATGAATGGTAGATTAGAGATTTGGATAGTAAAATGACAAGTGATTCGCATCCTCCTCCTCCCTTGTTTAAGAAAGGTGAAGATTGGGTGGAAAGGTAGATATGTAGGTAGATGAAGAACCAGGTATTGGAAAGGTAAAATAGTAGAGAGAAAGTTAGTAGAGAAAGAGATAGGTAAGATAGTTGATGAAAAGTAGAAAGAAGGAAAAAGGTAAAGAAAAAGATAGATAAGAGATTTGGATGTTAGAATGAATAGGAGGAAAAGGAAGGAAATGAAGAGAATGATAGAAAAAGAGATTTGGGCAGCACGAAGATAAACTAGGAGGATGAAGAGAAAATAAATAACGAGATTTGGATAGTGGAATATGAGGTAGAAAGAGTGAAGAAGGAGAGGAAAAAGATACATAGAGGGATTTGGATAGTAAAAATGAATAGTAAAATGAGAATGAATTAGAATGATGATAAAAGAGTAGAATGAGCAGATAGATACGTGACTGAAGAAATGTATAGGTAGATAGATAGTTGGATAGATGAATAGAAAAGCTGATAAGGGTTACACAGATAGATAGATAACTAGATGAATGTAAACAGATAAGAGAACACGTAGATTACAGGTGTGAACTGAATCAAAATGAAAATGAATGGAAACAAAATGAAAAGAAAGAAATGAAAAATGAAAACAGAAGTGAACTGAATTAAAAAAAAAATTCATTGATTGAATAATGGACTAGATGAAAAATAAAAAAATGTGAAAAATGAACTGAATGAAAAAAAAAGAATGAAAAATATAAAAAAGAAATGAGAATAAAGTAAGTGAAAAATGAATGAAAATTAAAAAAAATTAGTGAAAATGAAAAAAATGAGAAATGAAGTGCATGAAAAATAAAAACAATTAATGAAAGTGAGAAAATTAATGAAAAATACAAAAAATGAATAAAAATGAAAAAAAATGAATTAAAAATGAAGTGATTGAAAACTTAAGTGAATGAAAAATGAACTGCATGAAAAATAAATGAAGGTAGATAAAAACGTGATAGGAAAAGTATATAAATAGAGAGTCAAATAAACGAATATAAAAAGGATAAAGGTTAATAAAAGCTAACTAGATAGATAAATAAACGAACTTAACAGGCTAATCTATCCATAAATTCAATACAAAAATGATAGCTTGATAAACAGATAGAGGCAGACTGATAGATAGATATGGATAGATAAATCAATAAACACATGAAGGTTATTACACACGAATATTTATGTATGCATGAATGAATGTTGGTGAGTGAATGCAATACGTGTTCATGGATGCTTGTATACAGACACACAGACAGACAGACAGACAGGCAGTGACCAACAAACAGACAGATTAACAGAAATACGGACAGAGAAAATGATACAAAAACGCTAACAGAAATATAAACAAATAGACAAACTAACAGACAGACAGACACAGAAAAAACAGACACAAGGACAAAATGCATAAAAACACATACAAACACAAAAAGATGGAAAAATAGACTGACTAAAAAATATACATACATACAGACAGACAGACAGACAGACAGTTAGACAGACAGACAGACACAGACACACACACACACACACACACACACACACACACACACACACACACACACACACACACACACACACACACACACACACACACACACACACACACACACACACACACACACACACACAGGTTTTGCACTGGGCTAAAAAAAAACATAAAACGATAATTGTTTGGCCTAAAAAGTTTTGAAACATTAATTTGCAAAAGTTGTTGTTGACTAAGAGCACCTGATTAGCATACACTCTCTCTCTCATAAATTTCCTTCTATTTGTTTATATAATCTTGTTCTTCCTCTTCCTCCTCCTCCTCCTCCTCTCTTTCTCCTTCTCTTACTCTTTCTCTTTTTTTCTTTTCTTCTCCTCTTTCTCTCTTTCTTTTTCTCCCCTCTCTTTCTTCTCATTCAGTTTCTTCTCTTTTTTTTTCTTTCACTTTCTCTTCCTCTTCCTCATCTTCATCATCATCACCTCTTCCTTCCTACCCTTTCCTCCCCTTGCCTACCTATCAACCTCCTCCTTATCCTCATCCTCCTCCTTCCCTTCTCTTCCCCTCCCTTCTCTTCCTCCTTTCCCTTTCCTTCCCTTCCCATCCTCCTTACCTATCTACCTACCTCTCCTACCTTCCCCTTTCCTTCCTATCCCTTTCCTTCCCCTTCCTCTCATACCCCTCCATTCCTTCCTTCCTTGTCATCATCATCATCATCATGATCATCATCATCATCATCACCCTTTCCCTATGACGTCACCACTGAGAAAAAAAACAAGTAAAGAAGAAAAAAACAAGAAGAAATAAGGAAAAAGGTCAAAAGGAAAAGATAAAATCAATGAGTTAAAAAAATAGAATGAGAAAAATCAATAGTGAAATAAAAGCCGGAAAACGAGTAAAATAATAAAGAAGAAGAAGAACAACAACAAATACAAGAAAACAAGAAGAACAAAAAAGAAAAACAAAGAAAAAAACTCCATGCAGGAAAAAAGGAAAAAAGGTAAAAAAAAAATCGTGCTCCTATATTGTGGGCGGACTCGGCTCCTTGAATGTAAATCAGGCGGCGTATTGTCAACAGGTGCGCGCGGACAGGTAAAGAGGAGGGGGTGAAAGGTGAGGTGAGGCTACAGCGTGAAGGAGGTGGTGATGACGAGGACTGGTGGTGGTGTTAGTGGTGGTGATGTTACGTAGCGGTGTTAGTGGTGATGGGTGATGACTGGAATGGAGATGAGTGGAGTGGTGACTGACTACAAGGTTTGGCTATGTTATGAGGCTAATGAATGGTGAAGAGAGGGATGGGGAGAGTGAGTGTGAATGTGATTGTCGTGTGTGTGTGTGTGTGTGTGTGTGTGTGTGTGTACTACCCGTGAACATTTCGAATCACACACATACGCACACACACACACAAAGTTATCTCGCTCCTAAACTAATTCGGTACAATTCGGCACATCAATGGAAAAAGAAAACTATTGCAAAACACAGTCGAAACAAAAACTCACCGGCGCTGGATGGAGTTTTATGGCTCGTTCGGCGCGGCCAAACTCGGCGAGGCGGCCCCTGAAAAATACAGCAAGAAAACATTGGCGTAATTAATGACTTTTTCAGAGTTATTATTAGTATTAGAATTATTATTAGGAGTAGTAAAGTAGTAGTAGTAGTAGTAGTAGTAGTAGTAGTAGTAATAGTAGTAGTAATGGTTTTAGTAGTAATAGCAATATGGTGTTGATAATGGTGATGGTGACCGTAGTGGTGATTAAGTTATGGTGATGGTAGTGAAGCTCGTGGTAGTGATATGTCGGCAGTGGTGGAGTCGGTAGTGGTGATTAATGGTACTGGTAGTGGTGGTGATGGTTGAGGTAGTGTTGACGATAGAGGTGGTGGTGGTGATGGTGGTGGTGATTATAGAGGCAGAACAAACACTACCACCACCACCACCTCCACCAGAACCAATATCGGAAAAAGTATTGGGCCAACATATTTTTTGAGAGATATTTATAGCCAGCCAGTAGTTGCCCTTTCTTTCCGCCCTTATGATTAGGTGTAGGTGTGCACGTGGGTAGGCTGGCCCGCTCCCAAAGATGGATTAGTTAGTAAGCTTTTTGTCCTATTCTTTTGTCCTTTTTTCAATTAGTGAGAGAGAGAGAGAGAGAGAGAGAGAGAGAGAGAGAGAGAGAGAGAGAGAGAGAGAGAGAGAGAGAGAGAGAGAGAGAGAGAGAGAGAGAGAGAGAGAGAGAGAGAGAGAGAGAGAGAGAGAGAGAGAGAGAGAGAGAGAGAGAGAGAGAGAGAGAGAGAGATTAGCTCAGAGATACCCTGGAGATACCTTTTTTTTCCTCCCTTCCTTCCTTCCTCACTTGTCTTCCCTTCCTTTCCGTTTGATGTTGTGTCTCTTCCTTTTCCTCCATTTCCCCCCCTTTCCTCCTCCCCTCCTCCTTCTCTCCATCACTTTTTGCTGTTTTCCTTTTTCAGTCCTACTTTTTTTTATTCCTTACTTCCTTCCTCCTTCACCTCCCTACTTCCTTATTATATCTCTCCCTTACTTCTTTACTTCCTTCCTTCCTTCTATACTCGCCTCACAGCTCCCTAATCCCTTTCTTTCTTACTTCCTTTTTCCTCATTTACTTGATTTTTGCCCTTAGTTTCTCCTTGTCCTGTTTTCTTCCTCCCTTTTCCTTTCCTCAATTTTCATCTTTTATCCCTCTCTCCATTATTGGCGTTCCTTTTTCTTCTCCTCAGTCCCCTTGTCCCGCCTCTCTTATTATCCACCATTTCACTTTCTATCGTCCACTTTCTCTCTCTTCCCTACACTTTTTTCTCTCCTCCAATCACACATTTTTCCGTAACTTTCCAAATATTTTCTCTTTCTTTTTCCACTAACAGCTCCCTTTTTCCTTCCTTCTCTTCCTCCTCGCATTTACACTTTCCTTTACCACCTTCCCTTTCAGTTTCTTCCCTCCACTTCTTCTCTCCTTTCACTTCCAGCTCCATTTTTTCTCCTTTCCTTTCTACTATCTCTTCCGCCGGTGACGTCACGGCCGTAACCTCGGGACAAATACCAGTGTTATTATTCTAATTCATATATTTCGCACAATACTTAAGATGGTGGGAGTAAACAATTATTGAAGGGAAAAATGCTCACTTCTTACCCCACAGGGCCGTTATTTTAAACGTATCGAGCTGCCTTTACGACTATTCCCAAGGCCGCGGAGAAGCTTGGCCAAGTTGTCACGGGTGACTTTACCATTCATGACGCTGAAGGCGTGTACAGCCATCACTACGATCACAAAACAGTCCGTGAATACCCCGGCAACTTCAACGAGAGGCTTTTCAAACAGGCGAGCCGAGGCGAAGATTACTTTATAAATAAGACCTTCCATCCAGCCAATCAGATCCCGTAGCTAAGCACACCCTCCCTCCATCAAGCCAATCAGCTCCCGTAGCTAACATCTCCCTCCCTCCATCCAGCCAATCAGCTCCCGTAGCGATCTTCACTACAAAAGGTGCAACTAGCTCTAGATTCAGCCCTATGCAATGTCAACTCTGTGCTCCCTAAAACGGCATATCGCAAACCGAGGTGATGTGGTAAATCTCGACCCTATACAGGGTAAGAAAAAGGAGAAGGGTGACTCCATCTCAAGAAATCAAAATCGCGTGGCTGATCCCCGAGGCCAGGCGAGCCTCAGAACCTTAGACACACACACACACACACACACACACACACACACACACACACACACACACACACACACACACACACAGGATAATGAGGCAGGGGACTAATGGACTAACGCTCTGCCGTGACAGGATAGGGAGGCTTCCCTCCAATAAGGAGCAACAAGAGGAGAGGAAGGCCTCCCAGAGGGAGTTGAAGCAACTCCCGGGGCCGCTGCCGAAGCTGATGTCGGTCTGCTCCTGCTGCGACAGGAAAAGTTCTCGCGTGTTATTCGCCTAGCTCACGCAGCACGCACGCACTCACCCCGCAACGCACGCCAGCACGAACTCACTCCCCAACGCACGTTCGCTCGCACTCACCCCCCAACGCACGCACGCACGCACATACGCAAGCACACACGCACGAACGATCAGACGCACAAGCACGCACTCACCCCCCACCCACGCTCGCACGCACGAACGCAAGAACACACGCAAGAACGATCGGACGAACACACGCTCGCACACACCCATCCCCAACGCACGCTCGCACGCACGAACACGAATACACACGCACGAAGGAACGGATGAACACACGCTCGCACGCACGAATACGAGTACACACGCACGAAGGAACGGACGAACACACGCTCGCACGCACCCATCCCCAGCGCACGCTCGCACGCACGAACACGAGTACACACACGCACGAAGGAACAGATGAACACACGCTCGCACGCACGAACACGAGCATACACACGCACGAAGGAACGGACGAACACACGCTCGCACGCACGAACACGAGTATACATACCCACGAAGGAACGGACGAACACACGCTCGCAGGCACTGACCGCCCAACGCACGCAGCACACAAGCACTCACACACGCAAGCACGCACACAATCACGTACCCACGCATGCACACGCACGCAAGCACACACACTCACGTACAGACGCACGCACCCACGCAAGCATGCAGGCAGGCACGCACGCACACACTCACACAAGCAGGCACGCAGCCACGCACGAAAAAACGCACGAACTCACGCAAGTACGTAAGCACGCACGCACGCACGCAAGCACGCACGAAGGCACGGATACTCTGATGACGACCCAGGCAACAAGGCACCCTGACACTCCCTGGACACTCTCTGAACAATGGATGGACACTCTGATGACGACCCACGCAGCAAGGTCCCCTGACACTCCCTGGACACTCTCTGAACAATGGATGGACACTCTGATGACGACCCACGCAACAAGGTCCCCTGACACTCCCTGGACACTCTCTGAACAATGGCCTGACACTCTGATGACGACCCACGCATCTAGCATTAAGGCCTTAGGTGTTGTGTGTTGGGTAGGGTTGCTGACTCCTCTGGGGTGAAGGAGACTCATCCTGAGCAGCATACAGCACCAAGATAAGGCGATACAGCTACCCAACACAAGGAAACGGAAAATAAAGAAAATAACACCGAAGAATTAAGATTACAATATAAAGAACACAAAAATAAAGAAGTGATAGAAACGCAAAATCAAGAAAAGGAAAAAAATCTAGCAGAGTAAGTCCTTTGGTGCTGTGTGTTGGGTAGGGTTGCTGACTCCTCTGGGGTGAGGGAGACTCATCCTGAGCAGCATACAGCACCAAGATAAGGCAATATAGCTAGCCAACACAACACCAGGAAACGAAAAATAATGATAAAGAACACCGAAGAATGGATATTACTGAAAAGGAACACGAGAATAAAGATGTGATAGAAACACAACATCATGAAAGTGAAACAACTCATTGTGGCAAGCATTAAGGCCTTTGGTGTTGTGTGTTGGGTAGGGTTGCTGACTCCTCTGGGGTGAGGGAGACTCATCCTGAGCAGCATACGGCACCAAGACAAGGCGATACAGCTAGCCTGCACAACACCAGGGAACGAAAAAAAAAATAATAATAACACCGAAGAATGGATATAACAAAAAAAAAAAAACATCACGAGAAAAATAAAGTGATAGAAACACATCAAGAAAAGGGAAAAATATCTAGCATTAAGGCCTTAGGTGTTGTGTGTTGGGTAGGGTTGCTGACTCCTCTGGGGTGAGGGAGACTCATCCTGAGCAGCATACAGCACCAAGATAAGGCGATACAGCTAGCCTGCACAACGCCAGGAAACGGAAAATAAAATACCGAAGAAACGATATTACAGAAAAAGAATACGAAAATAAAAAAAAAGTCATGGAAACACAACATGGACGGACACTCTGATGACGACCCACGCAACAAGGCCCCTGACACTCCCTGGACACTCTCTGAACAATGGACGGACACTCTGATGACGACCCACGCAACAAGGCCCCTGACACTCCCTGGACACTCTCTGAACAATGGACGGACACTCTGATGACGACCCACGCAACAAGGCCCCTGACACTCCCTGGACACTCTCTGAACAATGGAACAATGGACGGACACTCTGATGACGACCCACGCAACAAGGCCCCTGACACTCCCTGGACACTCTCTGAACAATGGACGGACACTCTGATGACGACCCACGCAACAAGGCCCCTGACACTCCCTGGACACTCTCTGAACAATGGACGGACACGCTGATGACGACCCACGCAACAAGGCCCCTGACACCTGGACACTCTCTGAACAATGGACGGACACTCTGATGACGACCCACGCAACAAGGCCCCTGACACTCCCTGGACACTCTCTGAACAATGGACGGACACTCTGATGACGACCCACGCAACAAGGCCCCCTGACACTCCCTGGACACTCTCTGAACAATGGACGGACACGCTGATGACGACCCACGCAACAAGGCCCCTGACACCCTGGACACTCTCTGAACAATGGACGGACACTGATGACGACCCACGCAACAAGGCCCCTGACACTCCCTGGACACTCTCTGAACACTGGACGGACCATTTGACGAATCTCCCACGCAACAAGGCCCCTGACACTCCCTGGACACTCTGAACAATGGACGGACACTTGATGACGACCCACGCAACAAGCCCCTGACACTCCCTGGACACTCTCTGAACAATGGAAAGAAAAAGACGAAAGCAACAAAGCTGAAATCACACTCAAAAATGGAAAGACCTGATGACGACCCACGCAAAAAGGTCAACTCCTGATCAGTCAAAAAATAGAAAACTAAAAACATATAATGCCAAAATGTAGCGAAACGTATGAACTCAAAACCAAGAAAGAAAAGTAAAAAAAAGAAGAAAAAAGAAATAACCAAAAATCAAATCAACACCAAAAAAAAAAACGAAACTGAGGAGAACTAAAACTAAGAGAAAAAAGAAAACCGCCAGCGGCTTGATTATCTTTGGCTTCACCCTGGCTTAGATGGACAGACGAAGGAACACAGCAAGACAGGAATAAAGGGATGAACTGAAGTGTAAGAGAAGGAAGAAAGAAAAGAATATTATTATAAAGAAAAAAATTATAGGAGAGAGGGAAGAATGGAGGGAAGGATGGAAAAAACGAAGAAAGAAAGGAAGAAAAATATAAAGAATAGGAGAAAGGGAGGAAGTAAACAAAGAAGGCAACAAAGCAGATGTAGATTCAGAAAAAAATATACAGATGGACGGAATGAGATGAACGGAAGAAAGAAAGGAAGAAAAATAGTTGCCTGGGTGGGATGCTGACGCTGGCTAAGTGTTCAGGGTGATATGCTGACCCTGGCTAAGTGTTCAGGGTGAAATGCTGACCCTGGCTAAGTGTTCAGGGTGAGATGCTGACCCTGGCTAAGTGTTCAGGGTGAAATGCTGACCCTGGCTAAGTGTTCAGGGTGGGATGCTGACCCTGGCTAAGTGTTCAGGGTGGGATGCTGACGCTGGCTAAGTGTTCAGGGTGAAATGCTGACCCTGGCTTAGCGTTCAGGGTGAGATGCTGACCCTGGCTAAGTGTTCAGGGTGGGATGCTGACCCTGGCTTAGTGTTCAGGGTGGGATGCTGACCCTGGCTAAGTGTTCAGGGTGGGATGCTGACCCTGGCTTAGTGTTCAGGGTGGGATGCTGACCCTGGATTAGTGTTCAGGTTTGGATGATCACACTGGCTTAGTGTTCAGGGTGAGATGATGACCCTGGATTAGTGTTCAGGGTGGGATGCTGACCCTGGATTAGTGTTCAGGGTGGAAGCTGACCCTGGATTAGTGTTCAGGGTGGGATGCTGACCCTGGATTAGTGTTCAGGGTGGATGCTGACCCTGGATTAGTGTTCAGGGTGGGATGCTGACCCTGGATTAGTGTTCAGGGTGGGATGCTGACCCTGGATTAGTGTTCAGGGTGGGATGCTGACCCTGGATTAGTGTTCAGGGTGGGATGCTGACCCTGGATTAGTGTTCAGGGTGGGATGCTGACCCTGGATTAGTGTTCAGGGTGGGATGCTGACCCTGGATTAGTGTTCAGGGTGGGATGCTGACCCTGGCTAAGTGTTCAGGGTGGGATGCTGACCCTGGATTAGTGTTCAGGGTGAGATGCTGACCCTGGATTAGTGTTCAGGGTGGGATGCTGACCCTGGCTAAGTGTTCAGGGTGGGATGCTGACCCTGGCTAAGTGTTCAGGGTGGGATGCTGACCCTGGATTAGTGTTCAGGGTGAGATGCTGACCCTGGATTAGTGTTCAGGGTGGGATGCTGACCCTGGATTAGTGTTCAGGGTGGGATGCTGACCCTGGCTTAGTGTTCAGGGTGAGATGCTGACCCTGGCTTAGTGTTCAGGGTGAGATGCTGACCCTGGATTAGTGTTCAGGGTGGGATGCTGACCCTGGATTAGTGTTCAGGGTGGATGCTGACCCTGGATTAGTGTTCAGGGTGGGATGCTGACCCTGGATTAGTGTTCAGGGTGGGATGCTGACCCTGGATTAGTGTTCAGGGTGGATGCTGACCCTGGATTAGTGTTCAGGGTGGGATGATGACCCTGGATTAGTGTTCAGGGTGGGATGCTGACCCTGGCTAAGTGTTCAGGGTGGGATGCTGACCCTGGATTAGTGTTCAGGGTGGGATGCTGACCCTGGCTTAGTGTTCAGGGTGGGATGCTGACCATGGATTAGTGTTCAGGGTGAGATGCTGACCCTGGCTAAGTGTTCAGGGTGGGATGCTGACCCTGGCTAAGTGTTCAGGGTGGGATGCTGACCCTGGCTTAGTGTTCAGGGTGGGATGCTGACCCTGGATTAGTGTTCAGGGTGGGATGCTGACCCTGGATTAGTGTTCAGGGTGGGATGCTGACCCTAGATTAGTGTTCAGGGTGAGATGCTGACCCTGACTTAGTGTTCAGGGTGAGATGCTGACCCTGGCTTAGTGTTCAGGGTGAGATGCTGACCCTGGCTTAGTGTTCAGGGTGAGATGCTGACCCTGGCTTAGTGTTCAGGGTGGGATGCTGACCCTGGCTTAGTGTTCAGGGTGAGATGCTGACCCTGGCTTAGTGTTCAGGGTGGGATGCTGACCCTGGCTTAGTGCTCAGGGTGGGATGCTGACCCTGGCTTAGTGTTCAGGGTGAGATGCTGACCCTGGCTTAGTGTTCAGGGTGAGATGCTGACCCTGGCTTAGTGTTCAGGGTGAGATGCTGACCCTGGCTTAGTGTTCAGGGTGAGATGCTGACCCTGGCTTAGTGTTCAGGGTGAGATGCTGACCCTGGATTAGTGTTCAGGGTGGGATGCTGACCCTGGCTTAGTGTTCAGGGTGAGATGCTGACCCTGGCTTAGTGTTCATGGTGGGATGCTGACCCTGGCTTAGTGTTCAGGGTGAGATGCTGACCCTGGCTTAGTGTTCAGGGTGGGATGCTGACCCTGGCTTAGTGCTCCGGGTGGGATGCTGACGACAGTAGGAGCCTGTGGCGGGGGTGACGTTCGAGGGACAGTAGGATGCGTTGTCGGGGGTGGCGTGCGAATGACAGAATGAGGCGGTTGCGGGGGTGGGAGGGAGCAGGCGGTGGCGGGGTTGGCGTAAGAGGGACAGGAGGAAGCGTTGGAGGTGGTGGCGTGCGAAGGACAGGAGGAGGCGGTGCCGAGGATGTCGTGGGAGGGATAAGAGAAGGCGGTGGCGGGGGTGGCGTGCTAGAGACAGAAGGAGGCGGCGGCGCGGGTGGCGAGCAAATGACTGGAAGAGGCGGTGGCGGGGGTAGCGTGCGAGGGAAAGGAAGAAGCGGTGGCGGGGATGGCGTGCGAGGGAAAGGAAGAAGCGGTGGCGGGGGTGGCGTGCAAGGGACAGGAGGAGGCGGTGCCGAGGATGTCGTGGGAGGGATAAGAGAAGGCGGTGGCGGGGGTGGCGTGCTAGAGACAGAAGGAGGCGGCGGCGCGGGTGGCGAGCAAATGACTGGAAGAGGCGGTGGCGGGGTTTGCGTGCGAGGGACAGGAGGAGGCGGCGGCGGGGTTGGCGTGCGAGGGACAGGAGGAAGCGTTGGCAGTGGTGGCGTGCAAAGGACAGGAGGAGGCGGTGGCGGGGATGGCGTGCGAGGAACAGAATGAGGCGGTGGCGGAGTTAGCGTTCGAAAATAGGAGGTGGCGGTTGCGGGGGTGATGCTCGAAAGACAGGAACAGGCGGTGGAGGGGGTGGCGTGCCAGAGTCAGGAGGAGGCGGTTGCGGGGATGGCGTGCGAGGGACAGGAGGAGGCGGTGGCGGGGGTGGCGTGCAAGGGACAGAAGGAGGCGGTGGCGGGGGTGGCGTGCCTGGTAGAAGATGAGGCGGTGTCGGGGATGGCGTGCGTGGGAGAGGATGAAGCGTTGGCGGGGGTGGCGTGGGGGGGGCAAGAGAAGGAGGTGGAGGTGTTGGCGTGCGAGGGAAAGGAGGAGGCAGCGGCGGGGGTGGCGTGCGAGGGAAAGGAAGAAATGGTGGCGGGGATGGCGTGCGAGGGAAAGGAAGAAGCGGTGGCGGGGGTGGCGTGCGAGGGAAAGGAAGAAGCGGTGGCGGGGGTGGCGTGCGAGGGAAAGGAAGAAGCGGTGGCGGGGGTGGCGTGCGAGGGAAAGGAGGAGGCGGTGGCGGGGATGGCGTGCGAGGGAAAGGAGGAGGCGGTGGCGGGACTGGCGTGCGAGGGAAAGGAGGAGGCGGTGGCGGGGATGGCGTGCGAGGGAAAGGAAGAGGCGGTGGCGGGGATGGCGTGCGAGGGAAAGGAGGAGGCGGTGGCGGGAATGGCGTGCGAGGGAAAGGAGGAGGCGGTGGCGGGGATGGCGTGCGAGGGAAAGGACGAGACGGTGGCGGTAGTGGCGTGCGAGGGGAAGAAGGAGGCTATGGCGGGGATGGCGTGGGAGGGACAGGAGGAAGCGGTGGCGGGGGGGGTGCGTGCGTCGAACAGTAGGAGCCTGTGGCGGGGGTGATGTTCGAGGGACAGTAGGAGGCGGTGGCGGGGGTGGCGTGCGAGGGACAGGACGAGGCGGTTGCGGGGGTGGCGTGCGAAGAACAGGATGAGGCGGTGGCGGGGTTAGCGTGCGAGGGACAAGAGCAGGCGGTGGCGGGGGTGTCGTTCGAAAGACAGGAGGAGGCGGTTGCGGGGGTAGCGTGCGAAGAACAGGATGAGGCGGTGGCGGGGGTGGCGTGCGAGGGACAGTAGGAGGCGGTGGCGGGGGTGTCGTGCGAAGAACAGGATGAGGCGGTGGCGGGGTGAGGTGAGGGGGAGGAGGAGGAGGAGGAGGTGGCGTGGGTGGCTTGCGACGGAAAGGAGGAGGAGGTGGCGGTGGTGGCGTGCGAGTGAAAGGAGTGGGCAGCGATGTGGGTGGCGTGCGAGGGGAAGAAGGAGGCGGTGGCGGGGGTGTCGTGCGAGGGAAAGGAGGAGACGGCGATGGGGGTGGCTTGCGAGGGGAAGGAGGAGGCGGAGGCGGGGGTGGCGTGCAAGGGAAGCGAAGAGGCGGAGGCGGTGGTGGGGTGTGAGGGACAAGAGGAGGCACCGGCGGGGGTGGCGTGCAAGGGAAGCGAAGAGACGGTGGCGGGGGTGGCGTGCGAGGGATCGGAGGAGGCACCGGCGGGGGTGGCGTGCGAGGGAAAGGAAGAGGCGGTGGCGGAGGTGTCGTGCGAGGGGAAAGAGGAGGCGGAGGCGGGGGTGTCGTGCGAGGGGAAGGAGGAGGCGCTGGCGGGGGTGGCGTGCAAGGGGAAGGAGGAGGCGGAGGCGGGGGTGGCGTGCGAGGGAAGCGAAGAGGCGGTGGCGGTGGTGGCGTGCGAGGGGGAGGAGGCGCTGGCGGGGGTGGCGTGCAAGGGGAAGGAGGAGGCGCTGGTGGGGATGGCGTGCAAGGGAAGCGAAGAGGCGGAGGCGGTGGTGGGGTGTGAGGGACAAGAGGAGGCACCGGCGGGGGTGGCGTGCGAGGGAAGCGAAGAGGCGGTGGCGGGGGTGGCGTGCGAGGGACAGGAGGAGGCACCGGCGGGGGTGGCGTGCGAGGGAAAGGAAGAGGCGGTGGCGGGGGTGTCGTGCGAGGGGAAAGAGGAGGCGGAGGCGGGGGTGTCGTGCAGGGGGAAGGAGGAGGCGCTGGCGGGGGTGGCGTGCGAGGGAAGGGAAGAGGCGGTGGCGGTGGTGGCGTGCGAGGGGAAGGAGGAGGCGCTGGCGGGGGTGGCGTGCGAGGGAAGCGAAGAGGCGGTGGCGGGGGTGGCGTGCGAGGGACAGGAGGAGGCGGTGGCGGGGGTGGCGTGCGAGGGGAAAGAGGAGGCGGTGGCGGGGGTGGCGTGCGAGGGGAAGGAGGAGGCGGAGGCGGGGGTGGCGTGCGAGGGAAGGGAAGAGGCAGTGGCGGTGGTGGCGTGCGAGGGGGAGGAGGCGCTGGCGGGGGTGGCGTGCAAGGGGAAGGAGGAGGCGCTGGTGGGGGTGGCGTGCGAGGGAAGGGACGAGGCGGTGGCGGTGGTGGCGTGCGAGGGGAAGGAGGAGGCGCTGGCGGGGTTCGCGTGCAAGGGGAAGCAGGAGGCGGCGGCGGGGTGGCGTGCGAGGGACAGGAGGAGGCGGTGGCGGGGGTGGCGTGCGAGGGACAGGAGGAGGCTGTGGCGGGGGTGGCGTGAGAGGGACAGGAAGAGGCTGTGGCCGGGTTGGCGTGCGAGGGACATGAGGAGGAGGTGGCGGGGGTGGCGTTCGATAGATAGGAGGAGGCGGTGGCGGGGGTGGCGTGCGAGGGAAAGTAGAAGGCAGCGGCGGGGGTGGCGTGCGAGGGAAAGGAGGAGGCGGTGGCGGGGTGACGTTCAAGGGGAAGGAGGTGGTGGAGGCTGGGATGGTGTGCGAGGGAAAGGAAGAGGCGGTGGCGGGGTGACGTTCAAGGGGAAGGAGGTGGTGGACAGGGTGGCGTGCGAGGGACAGGAGGAGGCGGTGGTGGCGAGGGAAAGGAAGAGGCGGCGGGGTGGCGGTGAAGGGAAAGGAAGGAGGTGGTGGCTGGGGTGTCGTGCGAGGGACAGGAGGAGGCGGTGGCGGGAATGGCGTTCGAGGGACAGTAGGAGGCGGTGGCGTGGGGTGGGGGTGGCGTTCGAGGGACAGTAGGAGGCGGTGTGGGGTGGCGTGCGAGGGACAAGAGGAGGCGACGGGGTGGCGTGCGAGGAGGAACAGGAGACGGTGGCGGTGTGACGTTCGAGGGACAGGTGGAGACGGTGGTGGCGGGGTGGCGTGCGAGGGACAGGGAGACGGTGGCGGTGTGACGTTCGAGGAACAGCTGAGGAGGTGTGGTGGTGATTCGAGGGACAGGTGGAGACGGTGGCGGGTGTGACATTCGAGGAACAGTTGGAGACGGTGGCGGGTGTGACATTCGAGGAACAGTTGGAGACGGTGGCGGGTGTGACGTTCGAGGAACAGTTGGAGACGGTGGCGGGTGTGACATACGAGGAACAGTAGGAGACGGTGGCGGTGACATTCGAGGAACAGTTGGAGACGGTGGCGGTGTGACATTCGAGGAACAGTTGGAGACGGTGGCGGGTGTGACATTCGAGGAACAGTTGGAGACGGTGGCGGGTGTGACATTCGAGGAACAGTTGGAGACGGTGGCGGGTGTGACATTCGAGGAACAGTTGGAGACGGTGGCGGGTGTGACATTCGAGGGACAGGTGGAGACGGTGGCGGGTGTGACGTTCGAGGAACAGTTGGAGACGGTGGCGGGTGTGACGTTCGAGGGACAGTTGGAGACGGTGGCGGGTGTGACATTCGAGGGACAGGTGGAGACGGTGGCGGGGGTGGCGTGCGAGGGACAGGAGGAGGCGGTGGCTGGGGTGGCGTGCGAGGGATAGGAGAAGGTGGTGGCGGGGGTGGCATGCGATGGACAGGAGGAGGTGTTGGCGGGGTTGGCGTGCGGTAGACAGGAGGCGGCGGTGGCTGGGGTGGTGTTTGAAAGACTGGAGGAGTCGGTGGCGAGGGTGGAGTGCGAGGGACAGGAAGAGGCGGTGGCGAGAATGGCGTGGGTGGGAGAGGAGGAGGCGAGGGCGGGGATGGCGAGCGAATGACTGGAGAAGGCCGTGTCGGGGGTTGCGTGCGAGGGAAAGGAGAAGGCGGCGGCGGGTTTGGCGTGCGAGGGACAGGAAGAAGCGGTGGCGGGGTTGGCGTGCGATGGACATGAGGAGGCGGTGGTGGGATTGGCGTGCGAGGGACAGGAGGAGGCGGTGGTGGGATTGGCGTGCGAGGGTCACGAGGAGGCGGTGGTGGGATTGGCGTGCGAGGGACAGGAGGAGGCGGTGGTGGGATTGGCGTGCGAGGGACAGGAGGAGGCGGTGGTGGGATTGGCGTGCGAGGGACAGGAGGAGGCGGTGGTGGGATTGGCGTGCGAGGGACAGGAGGAGGCGGTGGCGGTGATGGCGTGAGAGGGAAAGGAGGAGGCGGTGGTGGGATTGGCGTGCGAGGGACAGGAGGAGGCGGTGGTGGGATTGGCGTGCGAGGGACAGGAGGAGGCGGTGGTGGGATTGGCGTGCGAGGGACAGGAGGAGGCGGTGGCGGTGATGGCGTGCGAGGGACAGGAGGAGGCGGTGGCGGTGATGGCGTGCGAGGGACAGGAGGAGGCGGTGGTGGGATTGGCGTGCGAGGGACAGGAGGAGGCGGTGGTGGGATTGGCGTGCGAGGGACAGGAGGAGGCGGTGGCGGATTATGCGAGGGACAGGAGGAGGCGGTGGTGGGATTGGCGTGCGAGGGACAGGAGGAGGCGGTGGTGGGATTGGCGTGCGAGGGACAGGAGGAGGCGGTGGTGGGATTGGCGTGCGAGGGACAGGAGGAGGCGGTGGTGGGATTGGCGTGCGAGGGACAGGAGGAGGCGGTGGTGGGATTGGCGTGCGAGGGACAGGAGGAGGCGGTGGTGGGTGTGGCGTGCGAGGGACAGGAGTAGGCGGTGGTGGGGGTGACGTTCGAAAGACAGAAGCAGGCGGTGGCGGGGGTGGAGTGCGAGGGACAGGAGGAATCGGTGGAGGGGGTGGCGTGCGAGGGACAGTAGGAGTCGGTTGCGGGGACGGCGTGCGAGGGACAGGATTATTTGGTGGCGGGGTGGGCAAGGACAGAAGGAGGCGGTGGTGGGGTGGTGCGGGACAGGAGGACGGTGGAGGGGTGGCGTGCGAGGGACAGTAGGAGTCGGTTGCGGGGACGGCGTGCGAGGGTCAGGATTATGGGGTGGCGGGGGTGGCGTGCAAGGGACAGGAGGAGGCGGTGGCGAGGTTGGCGTTCGAGGGACAGGAGGAGGCGGTGGAGAGGTTGCCGTGCGAAGGACAGGAGGAGGCGGTGGCGAGGTTGGCGTTCGAGGGACAGTAGGAGTCGGTTGCGGGGACGGCGTGCGAGGGACAGGATTATTTGGTGGCGGGGGTGGCGTGCAAGGGACAGGAGGAGGCGGTGGCGAGGTTGGCGTTCGAGGGACAGGAGGAGGCGGTGGCGAGGTTGGCGTTCGAGGGACAGGAGGAGGCGGTGGCGAGGTTGGCGTTCGAGGGACAGGAGGAGGCGGTGGCGAGGTTGGCGTTCGAGGGACAGGAGGAGGCGGTGGCGAGGTTGGCGTTCGAGGGACAGGAGGAGTCGGTGGCGGGGGTGGCGTGCGAGGTACAGGAGGCTGCTATAGCGGATATGGCGTGCGAGGAACAGAATGATGCGGTGGAGGGGTTAGCGTGCGAAAACAGTTGGAGGCGGTGTCGGTGGTGACGTTCGAAAGTTTCGAAATTCGAAAGGTTGGTATGCGAGGGACAGGAGGAGGCGATGAAGGGGGTGGCGTGCGAGGGACAGGAGGAGGCGGTGGCGGGTCTGGCATGGGAGGGACAGGAAGAGGCATTGGCGGGGGTGGCGTGCGAGGGACAGGAAGAGGCAGTGGCGGGGCTGGAGTGCGAGGGACAGGAGGAAGCGGTGGCGGGGGTGGCGTGGGAGGGACAGGAAGAGGCAGTGGCGGGGGTGGAGTGCGAGGGACAGGAGGAAGCGGTGGCGTGGGTGGCGTTCGAGGGACAGTAGGAGGTTGTAGCGGAGGTGACGTTCGAGGGACAGTAGGAGGCAGTGGCGGGGGTGGCGTGGGAGGGACAGAAGGAGGCGGTGACGGGGATGTCGTTCGATAGATAGGAGGAGGCGGTGTCCGGGTTGGGGTGCGAGGGACAGGAGGAGGCGGTGGCGAGGTTGACGTTCGAGGGACAGTAGGAGGCGGTGGCGGGGTTGGCGTGAGAGGGACAGGAGGAACCGGTGGCGTGTGTAGCATGCGAAGGACAATAATAGGCTGTGGCGGGGTTGGCATGCGATGGACAGGACGAGGCTGTTGCGGGGTTGGCGTGCGAGGGAAATGAGGGGGCGATGGCGGGGGTGTCGTGCGAGGAACAGGATGAGGCGGTGCCGGTTTAGCGTGCGAGGGACATGAGGAGGCGTGGCGGGGGTGGCGTTCGAAAGACAGGTGGAGGCGGTGGCGTTGGTGGAGTGCGAGGGACAGGAAGAGGAGGTGGCGTGGGTGGCGTGCGACGGACAGGACTAGGCGGTGGCGGAAATGGCGTGCGAGGGATAGGAGAAGGCGGTGGCGGGGGTGGCATGTGAGGGACAGGAGGAGTCGTTGGCGGGGTTGGCGTGCGGGAGACAGGAGGAGGCGGTGGCGGGGGTGGAGTGCGAGGGACATTAAGAGGCGGTGGCGAGGATGGCGTGGGAGGGAGAGGAGGAGGCGGTGGCTGGTGCGGCGTGCGAAGGACAGGAGGAGGCGGTGGCGGGGGAGGCGAGAGAATGACTGGAGGAGGCGGTGGCGGGGGTGCCGTGCGAGAGAAAGGAGGACGCGGCGGCGGGGGTGGCGAGCGAATGAATGAAGGAGGCGGTGTCGGGTTTGGCGTGCGAGGATCAGGAGGAGGCGGCGGCGGGTTTGCCGTGCAAGGGACAGGAGAAAGCGGTGACGGGGCTGGCGTGCGAGGGACAATAGGAGGCGGTGGCGGGGATGGCGTGCGAGGAACAGAATGAGAGGGTGGCGGGGTTAGTGGGCGAAAACAGGAGCAAGCGGTAGCTGGGGTGGAGTGCGAGGGAGAGGAGGAGGCGGTGGAGGGGGTGGCGTGCGAGGAAAAGAAGGAGGCGGTTGCGGGGTTAGCGTGCGACAAGAGGAGGAGACGGTGGCGGGGGTGACGTTCGAATGGCATGAGGAGGCGGTGGAGAGGGTGGCGTGCGATGGACAGGAGGAGGCGTTGGCGGGGTGGCGTGCGAAGGAAAGGAGGACGCGGCGGCGGGGGTGGCTTGCGAATGACAGGAGGAGGCTGTGGCCGGGTTGGCGTGAGAAGGACAGGAAGAGGCTGTGGTGGTGGGGTGGTGCGAGGGACAGGAGGAGGCGTGGCGGGGTGGCGTGTGAGGGACAGGAGGAGGCGGTGGCAGGGGGTGGAGTGAGACAGGAGGAGGCGGTGGCGGGGGTGGCGTGCGAGGGAGAAGAAGAGGCGGTGGCAGGTTGGCGTGCGAGGGACAGGAGGAGGCGGTGGTGGTGGCGTTCGAGGGACAGGAGGAGGCGGTGGCGGGGTGGCGTGAGGGACAGGAGGAGGAGGTGGTGGGGGTTGGCGTGCGAGGGACAGAGGAGGCGGTGGCGGGGTGGCGTGCGAGGGACAGGAGGAGGCGGTGGCAGGGGGGTGGCGTGTGAGGAGGGACAGGAGGAGGCGGTGGCGTGGGACAGAGGAGGCGGAAGTGGGGTGGCGCGAGGACAGGAGGCGGTGGCGGGGGTGGCTTGGGAGGGACAGGAGGAGGCGGTGGCTGGGTTGTCGTTCGAGTGACAGGAGGAGGCGGTGGCGGGGGTGGCGTGCGAGGGACAGGAGGAGGAGGTGGCGTGGGTGGCGTGCGACGGACAGGAGGAGGCGGTGGTGGAGATCGCGAGTGAGGGATAGAAGTCGGTGGCGGGGGTGGCATTTGAGGGACAGGAGGAGGCGGTGGCATGGGTGGAGTGCGAGGGACAGGAAGAGCCGGTGGCGAGGATTTCGTTGGAGGGACAGGAGGCGGCGGTGGCGGGGGTGGCGAGCTAATGACTGGCGGAGGCGGTGGGGGGGGTGGCGTGCGAGAGACAGGAGGAGACGGCGGCGGGGGTGGCGAGCGACTGACAGGAGGAGGCGATGGCGGGGTGGCGTAAGACAAAGGCAGTGCAAGGACAGGAGGAGGCGGTGGAGGTGGAGTGCGAGGGACAGGAGGAGGCGGTGGCGGGTCTGGCGTGGAGGACAGGAAAGGCATTATGGGGTGGCGTGCGAGGGACCGGCGGCGGCGGTGGCGGGGGGGGCGTGGGAGGGACAGGAGGAGGCGGTGGCGGGGGTGGCGTGCGAGGGACATGAGGAGGCGGTGGCGGGGGTGGCGTTCGAAAGACAAGAGGAGGCGGTGGCGGGGGTGGAGTGCGAAACACAGGAGGAGGAGGTGGCGTGGGTGGCGTGCGACGGACAGGAGGAGGCGGTGGTGGAGATCGCGAGTGAGGGATAGAAGTCGGTGGCGGGGGTGGCATTTGAGGGACAGGAGGAGGCGGTGGCATGGGTGGAGTGCGAGGGACAGGAAGAGTCGGTGGCGAGGATTTCGTGGGAGTTAGAGGAGGAGGAGGCGGTGGCGGGGGTGGCGAGCGAATGACTGGAGGAGGCGGTGGCGGGGGTGGCGTGCGAGAGACAGGAGGAGACGGCGTCGGGGGTGGCGAGCGAATGACTGGAGGAGGCGATGGCGGGGGTGGCGTTCGGAAGACAAAAGCAGGCATTGGCGGGGTTAGAGTGCAAGGGACAGGAGGAGGCGGTGGAGGGGGTGGCGTGCGAGGGACAGGAGGAGGCGGTGGCGGGTCTGGCGTGGGAGGGACAGGAAAGGCATTGGCGGGGGTGGCGTGCGAGGGACAAGAGGAAGCGGTGGCGGGGGTGGCGTGGGAGGGACAGGAAGAGGCAGTGGCGGGGGTGGCGTGCGAGGGACAGGAGGAAGCGGTGGCCGTGGTGGCGTGGGAAGAGCAGGAAGAGGCAGTGGCGGGGGTGGAGTGCGAGGGACAGGAAGGAGCAGTCATACATTCACATGTGCATTATAATATACACATTACAGGCGGTGGTGGGGGTGGCGTGCGAGGGACAGGAGGAAGCGGTGAGGGTGGTGGCGTGGGAGGGACAGGAAGAGGCAGTGGCGGGGGTGGCGTGCGAGGGACGGGAGGAAGCGGTGGCCGTGGTGGCGTGGGAGGGGAAGGAAGAGGCAGTGGCGGGGTTGGAGTGCGAGGGACAGGAAGGAGCAGTCATACATTCACATGTGCATTATAATATACACATTACAGGCGGTGGTGGGGGTGGCGTGCGAGGGACAGGAGGAAGCGGTGAGGGTGGTGGCGTGGGAGGGACAGGAAGAGGCAGTGGCGGGGGTGGAGTGCGAGGGACAGGAAGGGGCAGTCATACATTCACATGTGCATTATAATATACACATTACAGGCGGTGGTGGGGGTGGCGTGGGAGGGACAGGAGGAAGCGGTGGCGGGGGTGGCGAGTGAGGAAAAACGAGGAGGTGGTGGTCGGGTTGGCGTGCGAGGGACAGGAGGAGGAGGTGGTCGGGTTGGCGTTCGAGGGACAGGATGAGGCGGTGGCGGGGGTTTCGTTCGAGGGACAGTAGAAGGCGGTGGCGGGGTTTGCGTGTGAGGGACATGAAGAGGGGTGGCGGGGGTGGCGTTCGAAAAACAGGTGGAGGCGGTGGCGGGGGTGGAGTGCGAAGGACAGGAGGAGGAGGTGGCGTGGGTGGCGTGCGACGGACAGGAGGAGGCGGTGGCGGAGATGGCGTGCGAGGGATAGGAGAAGGCGGTGGCGGGGGGTGGCATGTGAGGGACAGGAGGAGGCGTTGGCGGGGTTGGCGTGCGGGAGACAGAAGGAGGCGGTGGCGGGTGTGGCGTTTGAAAGACTGGAGGAGTCGGTGGCGGGGGTGGAGTGCGAAGGACAGGAAGATTCGGTGGCGAGGATGGCGTGGGAGGGAGAGGAGGAGGCGGTGGCTGGTGCGGCGTGCGAAGGACAGGAGGAGGCGGTGGCGGGGGTGGCGAGAGAATGACTGGAGGAGGCTGTGGCGGGGGTGGCGTGCGAGACGAAGGAGTAAGCGGCGGCGGGGGTGGCGAGCGTATGACTGAAGGAGGCGGTGTCGGGGGTGGCGTGCGAGGGACAGGAGGAGGCGGCGATGGGTTTGCCATGCGAGGTCTTTCAAACACCACCCCAGCCACCGCCGCCTCCTGTCTACCGCACGCCACCCCCGCCAACACCTCCTCCTGTCCATCGCATGCCACCCCCGCCACCACCTTCTCCTATAACTCGCACGCCACCCCCGCCACCGCCTCCTCCTGTCCCTCGCACGCCACCCCCGCCACCGTCTCCACCTGTCCCTCGAATGTCACACCCGCCACCGTCTCCAACTGTCCCTCGAACGTCACACCCGCCACCGTCTCCAACTGTTCCTCGAACGTCACACCCGCCACCGTCTCCAACTGTTCCTCGAATGTCACACCCGCCACCGTCTCCAACTGTCCCTCGAACGTCACACCCGCCACCGTCTCCAACTGTTCCTCGAACGTCACACCCGCCACCGTCTCCAACTGTTCCTCGAACGTCACACCCGCCACCGTCTCCAACTGTTCCTCGAACGTCACACCCGCCACCGTCTCCAACTGTTCCTCGAACGTCACACCCGCCACCGTCTCCAACTGTTCCTCGAACGTCACACCCGCCACCGTCTCCACCTGTCCCTCGAATGTCACACCCGCCACCGTCTCCAACTGTTCCTCGAATGTCACACCCGCCACCGTCTCCAACTGTTCCTCGAATGTCACACCCGCCACCGTCTCCAACTGTTCCTCGAACGTCACACCCGCCACCGTCTCCACCTGTCCCTCGAATGTCACACCCGCCACCGTCTCCAACTGTTCCTCGAATGTCACACCCGCCACCGTCTCCAACTGTTCCTCGAATGTCACACCCGCCACCGTCTCCAACTGTTCCTCGAATGTCACACCCGCCACCGTCTCCAACTGTTCCTCGAACGTCACACCCGCCACCGTCTCCAACTGTTCCTCGAATGTCACACACGCCACCGTCTCCAACTGTTCCTCGAACGTCACACCCGCCACCGTCTCCACCTGTCCCTCGAACGTCACACCCGCCACCGTCTCCAACTGTTCCTCGAACGTCACACCCGCCACCGTCTCCAACTGTTCCTCGAATGTCACACCCGCCACCGTCTCCAACTGTTCCTCGAACGTCACACCCGCCACCGTCTCCACCTGTCCCTCGAACGTCACACCCGCCACCGTCTCCACCTGTCCCTCGAACGTCACACCCGCCACCGTCTCCAACTGTTCCTCGAACGTCACACCCGCCACCGTCTCCACCTGTCCCTCGAACGTCACACCCGCCACCGTCTCCACCTGTCCCTCGAACGTCACACCCGCCACCGTCTCCAACTGTTCCTCGAATGTCACACCCGCCACCGTCTCCACCTGTCCCTCGCACGCCAACCCGGACATCGCCTACTCTTGTCCCTCGCACGCCATCCCAGCCACCGCCTCCTTCTGTACCTCCCACGCCACCCCCGTTACTGCCTCCTACTGTCCCTCGAACGTCAACCCCGCCACCGCTCCCGCCTTGCATTCGCACGCCACCCACGCCACCGCCTCCTACTGTCCCTCGAACGCCACTCCCGCCACCGCCTCCTCCTGTCCCTCGCACGCCACCCCGGCCACCACCACCTCCTTCCCCTTGAACGTCACCCCGCCACCGCCTCTTCCTTTCCCTCGCACACCATCCCAGCCTCCACCACCTCCTTCCCCTTGAATGTCACCCCGCCACCGCCTCCTCCTTTCCCTCGCACGCCACCCCCGCCGCTGCCTTCTCCTTTCCCTCGCACGCCACCCCCGCCACCGCCTCCTCCTATCTATCGAACGCCACCCCCGCCACCGCCTCCTCATGTCCCTCGCACGCCAACCCGGCCACAGCCTCTTCCTGTCCCTCTCACGCCAACCCCGCCACAGCCTCCTCCAGTCAATTGCAAGCCACCCCCGCCAACGCCTCCTCCTGTCCCTCGCACGCCACCCCCGCCAACGCCTCCTCCTGTCATTCGCACGCCACCCCGCCGCCGCCTCTTCCTTCCCCTCGCACGCCACCCCCGCCAGCGCCTCCTCCTTACCATCGCACGTCACCACCGCCACCGCCTCTTCCTTCCCTCGCACGCCACCCCACCAGCGCCTCCTCCTTCCCTTGCACGCCACCCCGCCAGCGCCTCCTCCCCTCGCACGCCACCACCGCCTCCGCCTCTTCGCTTCCCTAGCACGCCACCCCCCCCACCGCCTCCTCCTTCCCCTCGCACGCCACCCCCGCCACCGCCTCCTCCTTTCACTCGCACGCCACCCCCGCCACCGCCTCCTCCTGTCCCTCGCACGCCACCCCCGCCACCGCCTCTTCGCTTCCCTCGCACGCCACCCCCGCCAGCGCCTCCTCCTTCCCCTCGCACGCCACCACCGCCACCGCCTCTTCCCTTCCCTCGCACGCCACCCCCGCCAGCGCCTCCTCCTTCCCCTTGCACGCCACCCCCGCCAGCGCCTCCTCCTTCCCCTTGCACGCCACCCCCGCCAGCGCCTCCTCCTTCCCCTAGCACGCCACCCCCGCCAGCGCCTCCTCCTTCCCCTTGCACGCCACCCCCGCCTCCGCCTCCTCCTTCCCCTCGCACGACACCCCACCTCCGCCTCCTCTTTCCCCTCGCACGACACCCCCGCCACCGCCTCCTCTTTCCCCTCGCACGACACCCCCGCCACCGCCTCGTCCTTTCCCTCGCACGCCACCCCCGCCGGTGCCTCCTCCTGTCCCTCGCACGCCACCCCCGCCACCGTCTCTTCGCTTCCCTCGCACGCCACCCCCGCCGGTGCCTCCTCTTGTCCCTCACACCCCACCACCGCCTCCGCCTCTTCGCTTCCCTTGCACGCCACCCCCGCCTCCGCCTCCTCCTTCCCCTCGCAAGCCACCCCCATCGCCGTCTCCTCCTTTCCCTCGCACGACACCCCCGCCACCGCCTCCTTCTTCCCCTCGCACGCCACCCACATCGCTGCCCACTCCTTTCACTCGCACGCCACCACCGCCACCTCCTCCTCCTTTCCGTCGCAAGCCACCCACGCCACCTCCTCCTCCTGTCCCTCATACTCCACCCCCGCAACCGCCTCCTCCTGTCTTTCGAACGCCACCCCCGCCACCGCCTGCTCTTGTCCCTCGCACGCCAACCCCGCCACCGCCTCATCCTGTTCTTCGCACGACACCCCCGCCAACGCCTCCTTCTGTCCCTCGCACGCCAACCCCGCCACCGCCTCATCCTGTTCTTCGCACGCTACCCCCGCAACCGCCTCCTCCTGTCTTTCGAACGACACCCCCGCCACCGCCTGCTCTTGTCCCTCGCACGCTAACCCCGCCACCGCCTCATCCTGTTCTTCGCACGCCACCCCCGCAACCGCCTCGTCCTGTCCCTCGCACGCCAACCCCGCCACCGCCTCCTATTGTCCTTCGCCTGCCGTCCCCGACACCGCCTCCTACTGTCCCTCGAACATCACCCCCGCCACAGGCTCCTACTGTTCGACGCACGCACCCCCCAAGCCACCGCTTCCTCCTGTCCCTCCCACGCCATCCCCGCCACCGCCTCCTTCTTCCCCTCGCACGCCACTACCGCCACCGCCTCCTCCTTTCCCTCGCACGCCATCCCCGCCACCGCCTCCTCCTTTCCCTCGCACGCCATTCCCGCCACCGCCTCCTCCTTTCCCTCGCACGCCATCCCCGCCACCGCCTCCTCCTTTCCCTTGCACGCCATCCCCGCCACCGCCTCCTCCTTTCCCTCACACGCCATTCCCGCCACCGCCTCCTCCTTTCCCTCGCCCGCCATCCCCGCCACCGCCTCCTCCTTTCCCTCGCACGCCACCCCCGCCACCGCTTCTTCCTTTCCCTCGCACGCCACCCCCGCCACCGCTTCTTCCTTTCCCTCGCACGCCATCTCCGCCACCGCTTCTTCCTTTCCCTCGCATGCCATCCCCGCCACCGCCTCCTCCTTTCCCTCGCAGGCCATTCCCGCTACCGCCTCCTCCTTTCCCTCGCACGCCATCCCCGCCACCGCCTCCTCCTTTCCCTCGCACGCCATCCCCGCCACCGCCTCCTCCTTTCCCTCGCACGCCATTCCCACCGCCTCCTCTTTTCCTCGCACGCCATCCCCGCCACCGCCTCCTCCTTTCCCTCGCACGCCATCCCCGCCACCGCCTCCTCCTTTCCCTCGCACGCCATCCCCGCCACCGCCTCCTCCTTTCCCTCGCACGCCATCCCCGCCACCGCCTCCTCCTGTCCCTCGCACGCCACCCCCGCCACCGCCTCCTCCTGTCCCTCGCACGCCACCCCCGCCACCGCTTCTTCCTTTCCCTCGCACGCCATCTCCGCCACCGCTTCTTCCTTTCCCTCGCACGCCATCCCCGCCACCATTTCTTCCTTTCCCTCGCACGCTACCCCCGCCACCGCCTCTTCCAGTCATTTGCTCGCCACCCGCGCCGCCGCCTCCTTCTGTCTCTAGCACGCCACCCCCGCCACCGCCTTCTCTTATCCCTCCCACGACATCCTCGGCACCGCCTCCTCCTGTCCTTCGCACGCCACCACCTCCAACGCTTCCTCCTGTCCCTCTCACGCCAACCCCGCCACCGCCTGCTCCTGTCCCTCGCACGGCACCCCCGCAACCGCCTCATTCTGTCATTCGCACGCCACCCCCGACAACGCATCCTACTGTCCCTCGAACGTCACCCCCGCCACAGGCTCCTACTGTCGTCAGCATCCCACCCGGAGCACTAAGCCAGGGTCAGCATCCCACCCTGAACACTAAGCCAGGGTCAGCATCTCACCCTGAACACTAAGCCAGGGTCAGCATCCCACCCTGAACACTAAGCCAGGGTCAGCATCTCACCCTGAACACTAATCCAGGGTCAGCATCTCACCCTGAACACTAATCCAGGGTCAGCATCTCACCCTGAACACTTAGCCAGGGTCAGCATCCCACCCTGAACACTAATCCAGGGTCAGCATCCCACCCTGAACACTAATCCAGGGTCAGCATCCCACCCTGAACACTAAGCCAGGGTCAGCATCCCACCCTGAACACTAAGCCAGGGTCAGCATCCCACCCTGAACACTAAGCCAGGGTCAGCATCCCACCCTGAACACTTAGCCAGGGTCAGCATCCCACCCTGAACACTTAGCCAGGGTCAACATCCCACCCTGAACACTAATCCAGGGTCAGCATCCCACCCTGAACACTAAGCCAGGGTCAGCATCCCACCCTGAACACTAATCCAGGGTCAGCATCCCACCCTGAACACTTAGCCAGGGTCAGCATCCCACCCTGAACACTAATCCAGGGTCAGCATCCCACCCTGAACACTTAGCCAGGTCAGCATCCCACCCTGAACACTAATCCAGGGTCAGCATCCCACCCTGAACACTTAGCCAGGGTCAGCATCTCACCCTGAACACTAAGCCAGGGTCAGCATCTCACCCTGAACACTAAGCCAGGGTCAGCATCCCACCCTGAACACTAATCCAGGGTCAGCATCCCACCCTGAACACTAATCCAGGGTCAGCATCCCACCCTGAACACTAAGCCAGGGTCAGCATCCCACCCTGAACACTAAGCCAGGGTCAGCATCCCACCCTGAACACTTAGCCAGGGTCAGCATCCCACCCTGAACACTTAGCCAGGGTCAGCATCCCACCCTGAACACTAATCCAAGGTCAGCATCTCACCCTGAGCACTAATCCAGGGTCAGCATCCCACCCTGAACACTTAGCCAGCATCGTCGTACCTACCATCTCCTTATCCTCCTCTTCCTCTTCCTTCCTCTCTCCCTTTCTCCCTCTCCCCCCTCCCTCTCTTCCTTGCCCTCTTCTCCTCTCTCTTCCCCTATTTATCTTTCCTATTTTGTCAACAATCGTCGTACCTACCATCTCCTCATCCTCCTCTTCCTCTTCCTTCCTCTCTCCCTTTCTCCCTCTCCTCCCCTCGC
Organism: Eriocheir sinensis; assembly: GCF_024679095.1. NCBI lineage: Eukaryota > Metazoa > Arthropoda > Malacostraca > Decapoda > Varunidae > Eriocheir > Eriocheir sinensis. The sequence goes on along the minus strand of NW_026111537.1, from coordinate 477,212 downwards.
ACCCCTCCCGGCCTCCTAAGAGTTTGATAAGCACAGGAAAAAAAGGACAGATGGCAGGAACTAATAACCGGAATAGATATGACTCACAATAGTAAACAGGCCTGGAAAACAATTCGGAAACTAAACACCGAGAAGAATACCAACATAAGCGTAGCTGCAGTTACCCCGGACAAAGTTGCACACCAACTACTATTGAATGGCAAACCCAAAAATAAGGAAAGGGGACACAAAAAGAACGTGAAAGTTGAAATGACCGACTATATGAACAATAGTGAAGAACAATTCTTCCCATTTTCGACAGAGGAACTGGATGAAGGCATAAAAACAATTAAACTTGGCAAAGCATCTGGATTAGACGGCATCACAGCAGAAATGATACATAATTTCGGACCTAAAACTCGTCAATGGCTCCTTGAGTTGCTGAACTCCTGTGTAACAACTCTAAAGATACCAAAAACATGGAAAAAAGCCAAAGTCGTAGCTCTCTTAAAACCGGAAAAAGACCCAACATCCCCTAAGAACTACAGACCAATCTCTCTACTGTGTTGTCTGTATAAGCTGTATGAACGCTTGATTATGATCCGAATTCTACCCACAGTGGATGACCAACTGTCCCACGACCAGGCAGGTTTTAGACCTGGCCGCTCCTGCTGCGGCCAGGTCCTGAACCTCACACAATACATAGAAGACGGCTTTGAAAAACAACTGAAAACTGGAGCAGTCTTCGTTGACCTCACTGCGGCATATGACACGGTGAATCACAGGGCTCTCCCATTTAAGGTAGCCAAATTAGTGAAAAATTCAACCGTTGTTCGGGTGATAGAGTCCCTCCTGAACAACCGGAGGTTCTTTGTAGAGATGAACAGCAAAAAAAGCAGGTGGAGGCTACAAAGGAACGGATTACCACAGGGATCGGTGTTGGCTCCAATGTTATTCAACATTTACACCAATGACCAGCCGCAATTCCAGAACATCCGCAGATTTATCTATGCAGACGATCTTTGCATTGCGATGCAAGCAATATCCTTCCATGCCATCGAAACCAGCCTCACAGATGCACTGCAGTCTCTATTAACCTACTACAAACGTTGGTTCCTAAATGCCAACCCAGGAAAAACCCAAGTCTGCACATTCCATCTTAACAACAGCCAAGCAGAAAGAAGCCTCAAGGTCACTTGGGAAAACAAAACACTTGAAAACACCAAGTATCCTGTATATCTGGGTGTGACTCTGGATAGGACATTGTCTTTTAAAGAGCACACAAGGAAACTTAAAGAAAAAGTCGCAACCCGAAACAACCTATTACAAAAACTTGCAAACTCTTCATGGGGAGCCGACCCACAAACCCTAAAAACAACCGCCATGGCACTGTGCTACTCCACCGCGGAATACTGTGCCCCCGTGTGGGCACGGTCCTGCCATGCAACAACTGTGGACCCAGAATTAAACCGGGCTTGCCGAATAATAACAGGCAACCTGAAGTCGACCCCACTACCGGCCCTATATAGCCTTGCAAGCATTGCGCCACCCTCCATCAGACGTGACGCCATCACCAAGCAGGAGCGGGACAAGCAATTGACCGACAACCGACACCCACTGTATGGTCACCAAGAAATGCGGCGAAGGTTTGTCTCACGCAAGAGCTTCGCCACTGTTATAGGGCTACAAGGACGCACACCAACTCAGTATCGGCATGAGCAGTGGATGGAGATTAGTAGGACCCCACCACATGGGCCACTCCCCCCACCATCTGAAAACCTCCCGAACGGAACATCGTTTAACAGGAAAGAGTGGGTAACCCTAAACCGTGCCAGGGCTGGAGTTGGCAAGACAAACGGCAACCTTCAGAGGTGGGGACTGGCGGCTAGCGCAGCCTGCCCCTGTGGTGAGCCCAATCGAACAATGGAACATATTCTCCGAGGCTGCGTGTTGGGCCCAAGCTGCTCCAACCAAGATCTCCTGGAAGCAAACGAAAGATCCCTCCAGTGGTGCCAGTGGTGGAGTGACAAGATATGATGATGAGTGAAGCTCGTGGTAGTGATATGTCGGCAGTGGTGGAGTCGGTAGTGGTGATTAATGGTACTGGTAGTGGTGGTGATGGTTGAGGTAGTATTGACGATAGAGGTGGTGGTGGTGATTATAGAGGCAGAACAAACACTACCACCACCACCACCTCCACCAGAACCAATATCGGAAAAAGTATTGGGCCAACATATTTTTTGAGAGATATTTATAGCCAGCCAGTAGTTGCCCTTTCTTTCCGCCCTTATGATTAGGTGTAGGTGTGCACGTGGGTAGGCTGGCCCGCTCCCAAAGATGGATTAGTTAGTAAGCTTTTTGTCCTATTCTTTTGTCCTTTTTTTCAATTAGTGAGAGAGAGAGAGAGAGAGAGAGAGAGAGAGAGAGAGAGAGAGAGAGAGAGAGAGAGAGAGAGAGAGAGAGAGAGAGAGAGAGAGAGAGAGAGAGAGAGAGAGAGAGAGAGAGAGAGAGAGAGAGAGAGAGAGAGAGAGAGATTAGCTCAGAGATACCCTGGAGATACCTTTTTATTTTCCTTTCTTCCTTCCTTCCTCACTTGTCTTCCCTTCCTTCCCGTTTGATGTTTTCTCTCTTCCTTTTCCTCCATTTCCCCCCCTTTCCTCCTCCCCTCCTCCTTCTCTCCATCACTTTTTGCTGTTTTCCTTTTTCAGTCCTACTTTTTTTTATTCCTTACTTCCTCCTTCACCTCCCTACTTCCTTATTATATCTCTCCCTTACTTCTTTACTTCCTTCCTTCCTTCCTTCTATACTCGCCTCACAGCTCCCTAATCCCTTTCTTTCTTACTTCCTTTTTCCTCCTTTACTTTCTTTTTTCCCCCTTAGTTTCTCCTTTTCCTGGTTTCTTCCTCTCTTTTCCTTTTCCTCCATTTTCATCTTTTATCCCTCTCTCCATTATTGGCGTTCCTTCTTCTCCTCAGTCCCCTTGTCCCGCCTCTTATTATCCACCATTTCACTTTCTCTATCGTCCACTTTCTCTCTCTTCCCTACACTTTTTTCTCTCCCTCCAATCACACATTTTTCCGTAACTTTCCAAATATTTTCTCTTTCTTTTCTTCCACTAACAGCTCCCTTTTTTCCTTCCCTCTCTTTCTCTTCCTCCTCGCATTTACACTTTCCTTTACCACCTTCCCTTTCAGTTTCTTCCCTCCACTTCTTCTCTCCTTTCACTTCCAGCTCCATTTTTTCTCCTTTCCTTTCTACTATCTCTTCCGCCGGTGACGTCACGGCCGTAACCTCGGGACAAATACCAGTGTTATTATTCTAATTCATATATTTCGCACAATACTTAAGATGGTGGGAGTAAACAATTATTGAAGGGAAAAATGCTCACTTCTTACCCCACAGGGCCGTTATTTTAAACGTATCGAGCTGTCTCTACGACTATTCCCAAGGCCGCGGAGAAGCTTGGCCAAGTTGTCACGGGTGACTTTACCATTCATGACGCTGAAGGCGTGTACAGCCATCACTACGATCACAAAACAGTCCGTGAATACCCCGGTGTTACGAGCGACACAGTAGTTTTGTCTAGGGTGATAATTTAAGAAACTGGTTACCCGAACATTAAATGAGGTGATGAAAATACGAAGGTAGTCCTTAACATAAATTTAATGTATAAGTAAGAAGCAACAATATTAACAACACCTGTAGCAAGTGAGAGTAATTACGTTACTTGCTCTTAAGACCTTATGGTCGTTTAAATCAAGTAAATGGTGTGAAGGTCATTAAGCATAACAAAATAATATACCAAAACGAAGATTAAACCAAAGACAAAATGACACACAGATAACAATGAGAAAAAGAAAACACAAGAAACCCACACGATGACACACAATAATAATAAATAATAATAACCACCACCAATGAATAAATGGATGATAATCACTGATGAATGGATGAATGAAAAGATAAGATGGACACAGAAATGATGATATGAGAAAAATAGTATTGTTCACCTCCTATTGGTCACTGGTCACTTTGTAAGTGGTTACTGACTCACTGACTCGGCTGATGACGTGAGAGTTGTTGCTGCTAGCCGAACCCTCAGGAGATGAGTACACTTTGGCCTTTGAGATGAGACTAACTCTCACACTTTGTGGAGGTTTCGACAATGCCTCTGAAATAGCCCAAGGCTATCTGATAAGCCTAAAGCCTTAGCCAAAGCTAGCTCAGGGAGCAACAGGTACAATAATTGATAATTCAGTGGTAGCAACAGAGATAGTCTGGTTGCAGTAATACCTCCCCCCTGAAGACGACACCACTGGGTTGATTTGTAGTTGTAGGTAGCCGTTGTTGCCCAGTGGAGTCGTAGTGGTTGACTTCTGGTCAAGTCGAGTTTTTAGAAGCGAGATAGGGCGTCGGCGATGATGTTCTCCCTCCCTTTTATGTGGTTGACATTCAGGTTGTAGGGCTGGAGAAACAGGGACCATCTGAGAAGTCGCTGATTGGTAAACTTGCTGCGATTGAGGAAGGCCAATGGATTGTGGTCTGTGTAGACTTGGAGTGGTTCTTGAGCAGGCTGTATGTAGCATTCGAATTTCTGGATTGCTGAGACGATGGCCAGGAGCTCTTTCTCAATGGTGCTGTATCTTCTCTGGTGGATATTAAGTTTGCTGGAGTGGTACGCCACTGGATGAAGGATACCCTCCACCTCCTGCAGTAATACAGCACCAAGAGCGGCATCACTGGCATCAGTCTGCAGGGCAAAGGGCTGAGTGAAGTCTGGGGCGATGAGTACAGGACCCTGGGCCAGGAAGTTCTTGAGTTGGTCGAAGGCGGCCTGGCAATCCTCTGTCCACAGTAGTGTACGGCTCCACTCGTGAGCCGTGTGAGAGGGACAGTCGCGGCCGCGAAGTTAGGGCAGAACTTCCTGTAATACCCTGCCATGCCAAGAAAGCGCCGCAGGTCATTCCGAGTAGTGGTGGCAGGGTATTCAAGGATGGCAGAGATGTTGGCTTCCTTGGGTCGTACTCTGCCATTGCCCACCACGTGGCCCAGGTACGTCACCGTTGCTCGGCCGAAGGTAGTCTTAGCCAGCTTCACGGTGAAGTGGGCTGCCTGCAGCCTTGTCAGCACATCCCTGAGTCTCGTAAGGTGCTGCTCCCAATGCTCTGTAAAAATTAGAATGTCGTCTAGGTAAACGGACACTCCAATAAGATCCTGTAACAGATAATCCATGGCTCTCTGGAAGGTTGAAGGGGCATTCCTCATCCCAAAAGGCATTACATTATATTGGTAGAGCCCAAAGGGAGTGATGAAAGCGGATATCTCTTGTGCTCTCTCTGTGAGGGGAATTTGATAATAGCCCTTCAATAAATCCAGCTTTGTTATACTGGGACCTCCCCACCTCATCGATCAAGTCGTCTATCCGTGGCAGGGGGTAGGCGTCTGGGACTGTCACAGCGTTGACCCTGCGGTAGTCGGTGCAGAGACGCAGCTGTCCATCTTCCTTGGGGACGAGTAGACAAGGTGACGCCCAAGGAGACTGGCTGGGTTTCGCCAGCCCCTGCTCGAGTAGATAGTCCACCTCTTGCCTCATCTGGTCACGTTTCCTGGGGCTTATGCGATATGGAGGGTGACGAAGAGGAGAGGTGCCGGGGAGGAGCTTGACGTCATGAGAGGTGAGGTTACACAGGTTTGGATGATCATTGAACACATGAAACTGGAAGGATGGATAGGATGTCTTTTGATTGAGAGGATGAGAGATGGGACAGGTAATTAGATGGGTTACATAATATGGATGAATTATTTGTCCCTTCTGCATGAGTGGTGGTGGTTTCTAACGAAATAGAACATACAGGTCTCTCTGGTGAGCCAGGTGCAAGGCCAGCTCTAGGATGAGGAGGGATATTCTGGTTGGGTTTCCCCATTACCTGGCAAGTGTGGCAAGAATTAACAAATGAGGCAACATCCTTCCTAAGACCGGGCCAATAAAACTCATTAAGTAGCTTCTCACAAGTTTTCCTGATCCCATGATGGCCGGCTAGGTTCCCATGAGCGATCTCCATCACTGGCTCTCTTAAGGTGACGGGTAGGACTACTTGATGGAGCTCAGCCCAAGTGGCATCATCTAAAAGTTGAGGTGGTTTATACAATCTCATAAGAATTTTATCCTGGTAATAGAAAGAAGGTGAGGAAGTGATCTGGTCTTTAGGTATAGCTTGGGTATGAAATCGAGACAGGGTGGTATCGTCTTTTTGAGCCTCAGCAAGTAAGTGGTCAGTGAATACCTTACCAACCCCAACGTGAGGCGTAGGATGGAGGGTGGTTGGTAAGGGCTGAGGTGGCTCTGGAGCAGCGGCAACAGACTGTGCTCGAGTGACTGCACATTCAGGAAAAATGTTAGGCTGCTCCTTTTCCATGTCAGCTGTAGGGTTGTAATGCAATGGGGAGACATTAGTTATGATAGGTGGAACGACTAGTCCCCCAGCCAGATCATTAGCCAACAGGAAATTAGCATTAGGGATAGGTAGAGAATTATCCTCACTGACAGCAATGGTAACTGCTCCCACAACCAACGGACAGTTTAAGTGCACCCTAGCCAGAGGTATGGGAAAGGTTTGATGAAAATCTTTATGAGTACCTTCTCCCCCGTGTACTGCTGCTCAATCCCTGGAAGAGCGGATTTTAAAATGATAGATTGGGCAGAGGCAGTATCCCGCATAATCTGGAGAGGGTGCCCTTCAGAGTCCGTGTTGAGAGCCACAGTACCTTGAGACCTGAAGGGTTGAAAAGGGTCAGTGGGAGGAAGAACTGAAGGAGTGTTGAGAGAGGCGACTGGTTTAGAGAATGTAGAGGTCCTTGCTACTTTACACCTAGGATCAGGACAATTCTTTATGAGATGGCCCACCTTTTTACAAAAACTGCAAGAGAGAAAAGACTTGGCAGTACCACTACTCTCTGCGGGTTTTACATCCTTGCTATAGCTTGCACCTGACTTACCCACAGGCTGAAGTTTCTTGTCTCCTGAGGGCATAGAGCGATGTATTAGTGAAAAGACATCCGCCAATTTGGCGGCTTTTAAGAATTCAGTCTCATCCTTATCAGTGATGTGCAACATGATTGAGTATGGTATCTTCCTTTTGAATTCCTCTAGAGCTACAAGGTTTACCAGATCGTCATATGTGGTTACAGCTGCCGACTTAAGCCAGTGTCTCAAAGCTCGGAGTTTCTCTGATGCAAACTCCAAGTATGTTTGACCAGATGTCTTGTTCATGTTGCGGAAGGTTTGTCGATATCTCTCTGTGGTAACTGCATAAGCTGCTAAAATAGCGCTTTTTACTACCTCGTAATCTGAGTTGTCTTCGATATTGTCTAGGACTGCCAAGGCCTTACCGTTGAGTTTGGGCTTGACTAGCCATGGCCAGTCCTCCTTAGGTAGATCGAAGTGAATGGCAGAGGATTCGAATTCCCGAAAGAATGCTTCTGGATCGTAATCCGAGAATTGAGGCATAAGAGGAAGAAATTTGGTTATCTGCAACCTATTAGGGGTTCGAGTCCCCCTGTCTGAGGACTGCAGCTGAAGCACGCTGAGTTGATGTTCACGTTCAAGTGCTTTCTCTTCCCTTTCAAGTGCTTTCTCTTCCCTTTCAAGTGCTTTCTCTTCCCTTTCAAGTGCTTTCTCTTCCCTTTCAAGTGCTCTTGCTTCTTTTTCATATTCTAGCTTCATCTGGAGTGCCTGCATTTTCACCCTCTCTATCTCTAGGGCGATTGCGAGGTTTGCAGAACCCAAAGAGGTAGGACTTTCCATGAGGTGGTCAGCCTCCTCCTCAGGGTCACCCAGATGAGCTAGAATTAGGGACATCAACTCTGGTTTTCTTGTTTGACTAGTGAAGGGAATATTATAGTTTGTAGCAATATATTTAAGTTGTTCCACAGTTACAGTTGCGGTTTTAAGTTCCTCCACAGAGGGATTACCGACAAACTCTTCTACGTTGAACACCATTTTGATTGATGTACAAGTCGATTTAACGGTTGTACGAAAGTTGTTAGTAACCACTAATGGTTAAAAGTGATGCTTGGAATGTGACACAGTAATCTCCTGAACTATTAACTAGTTCACAATCCTGGCATGAGATTAATTGATAGGGGAGCGACCCCTGAAGAGATAACACTTCGACGAAGATAACGAGCCAGTGGAGAATGACCAGAGAATGCAATACCCACATCTGCAAACAGGATCTGGCATTAAGTACTCGTTTGAGTTTGAGCTGGTCAAGTTAGGAGTCGAGTGAAGTATTGAATTGATTCGGAACGTCAGTGGTTCCTAAAGAAAATAGTCTCGTAGGCTATGGGGAGAAAGTGTCTCACAGGAAAGATTCGAACAGAGCAAAACGTAATTAAGAGTATGAGGAACTGATAAAGTCTCCACGCTAGGCCTTTGCGTGGTTAGTTATTAAAGGCACAGTCAATCCCTACACTCAATCACGTTGCACATGAAACAGCACCAACAAACACAGTGACACAGTGATTACAAAAGTAATAGGAGTGATACTAGGGGTGAACGAACATACATGAAACAATAAATGATTAGCGAAGATGAAGTGGTGGAAAATAACAATGAATTAGTTATAATAATCCACTACATATGATCCCGGACAGGCCCCCAATAATGTTACGAGCGACACAGTAGTTTTGTCTAGGGTGATAATTTAAGAAACTGGTTACCCGAACATTAAATGAGGTGATGAAAATACGAAGGTAGTCCTTAACATAAATTTAATGTATAAGTAAGAAGCAACAATATTAACAACACCTGTAGCAAGTGAGAGTAATTACGTTACTTGCTCTTAAGACCTTATGGTCGTTTAAATCAAGTAAATGGTGTGAAGGTCATTAAGCATAACAAAATAATATACCAAAACGAAGATTAAACCAAAGACAAAATGACACACAGATAACAATGAGAAAAAGAAAACACAAGAAACCCACACGATGACACACAATAATAATAAATAATAATAACCACCACCAATGAATAAATGGATGATAATCACTGATGAATGGATGAATGAAAAGATAAGATGGACACAGAAATGATGATATGAGAAAAATAGTATTGTTCACCTCCTATTGGTCACTGGTCACTTTGTAAGTGGTTACTGACTCACTGACTCGGCTGATGACGTGAGAGTTGTTGTTGCTGCTAGCCGAACCCTCAGGAGATGAGTACACTTTGGCCTTTGAGATGAGACTAACTCTCACACTTTGTGGAGGTTTCGACAATGCCTCTGAAATAGCCCAAGGCTATCTGATAAGCCTAAAGCCTTAGCCAAAGCTAGCTCAGGGAGCAACAGGTACAACAATTGATAATTCAGTGGCAACAGAGATAGTCTGGTTGCGAACGTAATAATATATATATATATATATATATATATATATATATATATATATATATATATATATATATATATATATATATATATATATACAGAGAGAGAGAGACTCAAGATAACAAAGCACAAAAAATAGTATTCGGTATCTCTCTCTCTCTCTCTCTCTCTCTCTCTCTCTCTCTCTCTCTCTCTCTCTCTCTCTCTCTCTCTCTCTCTCTCTCTCTGTATATACAGCTGTTGCTAGGTGTGTGTGTGTGTGTGTGTGTGTGTGTGTGTGTGTTAATTCCTTATGAATTTTTCTAAGCATACACACACACACACACACACACACACACACACACACACACACACACACACACACACAGGGCCGGATTTAGAGTTGTGGGGCCCTGGGCACAGCATGTTGTGGGGGCCCAGTTTTCAGTCTGTTAAATGTATTGGGGGGTGGGCAGTGAGCGAAATTTAAGCGATTTGGTTCAGTTGAGAGGGCTAGGGGGCGTTGTATTGGAATATTGTGAAATAATATAATAATACGTTGTATTTATATAATTCATAGCGCACACAGAGCCAGTAGAATAAATTAATTAACCCTAAAAACTAGAGGCTACTGTCAAGTGATCATGTCACCCTACCCCACCCAGTACAAATGACTAAGATCGAGCAAAACACATAAGTTTTGTGTTTCGTTTGTGAGGATTTCACAGGCGAGAAGTGGATTGGATGCTCTTTGAGTCCTGAATGGTGTCATGTGGAGTCTGCATATGCACCCCATGCCTCCATAACGCATCTCTGGCTACCAGCATTGTGGTAAAAATGGATGAATTCAACCAAGAATTATCTAAAGATATATCTAGTGTTAGGGATCGATGAGGTTGAAGCAAGGGCTGAGAAGGTGCAGGAGGAGCTTGGATCAGTTGCTGACGCGGTTCGTGCAGACAAGGCAAATCTTAGTTGGGCTGAGGTGGCGAAGAGACAGGGAAGTCAGGAAGAATCTCTTGTTGTGGAAGCTTCAAACCAGGAAAAGAAGGCAACAGATACGAAGGATGAGGTCTCCCAGTCATTGAATGGCATTCACATAACTGATTCAAGATTAACAAATGGAGGTAATATTGTCATGAACTCTGACAATGAGAACACAAGGGATGAGGCTGCTCAACAATTGGAGTCTTAGTACCAAGAGTGTTGGAAAGATGATGCCGGAGATAATGACATGCACTATTGAAATGAGAGTCAAGGAAAAAATAAAGGAGGCCATCTTAGACCGCAATGAGTTCTTACACACAATTGAGGGTGTTGAGAATAAGATTGAGCTGTTTTTAGTAAGCCTGCAGCAGGCGGCACAATGCACTACATTCTGAGGTGTGATCCAACTGTGAGAGAGCTGACTCACAAGAATCATGACAAGTTGAAATTAGAATGGAGAACATAAACAGGGAGAGACAGATTCCGTGCAATTAGATGCTATCATTGTCAGAGATACGGCCATTTTGAGGTCAACTGTACTGTTAAGAGCAATGGAAAGGCCCAAAATGTTTCAAATGCACTGACGATCACAAATCGAAGGATTGCGTTGAAGGATTGTGTGAGGTACAAGAATCCTGAAATCAACCACTCAGTGAATGACCAGTGTTGTGTAGTACTTCACACCGAAATTGAGAGAAATCGTAACATTACCGATCATGGCTATTAATTAGTGTCTGTACTCAAAGACAAATTGTGTGTTAAATGTTCAGTGTTTTGGAAATAATTTAGTGTGAACCCAAACACGGCCAAGTGACTTTGATGATGCCAAGTGCAGAGCACTGCACCAGCAGCGGAGCGGGGCCTGAAACATCATCAACGGTAAACGGTAAACGGAGAAGAGAGAAGAGTGATTGAAATAATGAGAAAAAAAAAACATCGAATAAGTCAAAATGAGAAAAAAAATAAAGAAAGTATGAAAGAGAGAGTCTAAGGAAAATAAAAAGGAGGAAAGATACAAATTAAGAAGGAAGGAAGGAAGGAAGGAAGGAAGGAGAATAAGATAGTTAATGGGATAAATAATTTAGGGAAGAATATTTAGAAAAGAAGACATGGGAATATGAATAACGTTCCAAGGAATGATGCAGAAAGAGAGGGAGAACAAAATATAGGTCACGACTATTTCATGAGCTAGTCTATAAGAGAGAACTAAAACGATGAATAACTGTGAGGTAAAGACAGCAAGGCGAGGAAAACAGGGATTTGTATATCATGAGGTAGAGAGAGAAATGAGGAACAGCTGAGAGGATTAAAGGCCCGCCACCGCCTCCTCCTGCCCCTCGCATGCCAAGCCAACCTGGTCACCGCCTCCTCCTGTCCTTCGCACGCCAACCCGACCATAGCCTCCTCCTGTTCCTCCCACGCCACCCCCGCCACCGCTTACTCCTGTCCCTCCCACGCCACCCCCGCCAATGCCTCTTCCTGTTCCTCCCACGCCACCCCCGCTCCCGGCTTACTCCTGTCCCTCCCACGCCAACCCCGACACTGCCTTTTCCTGTCCCTCGCACGCCAACCCCGCCACCGCCTCTTCTTGTCCCTCCTACGCCACCCCCGCCACCGCCTCCTACTATCCCTAGCACGGCACCCCCGCCACCGCTTCCTCCTGTACCGCGTAAGCCACCCACCCCCCCGCCTCTTCCTGTCCCTCCTATGCCAGACCCGCCTCCGACTCCTACACTCCCTCGTCCGCAGCCTTCGCCACCGCCTCTTCCTGTCCCTCGCACGCCACCCCCGCCACCGACTCCTTCTGTCCCTTGCACGCCACCCCCGCCACCGCCTCCTCCTGTCCCTCACACGTCAACCCCGCCACCGCCTCCTTCTGTCCCTTGCACGCCACCCCAGCCACAGTCTCCTCCTGTCCCACGCACGCCACTCCCGACAACGCCTCCTCCTGTCCCTCGTACACCACCCACGCCACCACCTCCTCCTGTCTGTCGCACGCCATCCCAGCAATCGCTACCTCATGTCCCTCGCACGCCACCCCCGCCACCGACTCCTCCTGACTCTCGCACTTCACCCCCGCCATCGCCTCCTCCTGTCTTTCGAACGCCACCCACGCGGCCGCCTCCTCCTGTCCCACGCACGACACCACCGCAGCTGCCTCCTCGTTTCCCTCGCACGACACCCCCGCCGCCGCCTCCTCCTGTCCCTCGCACGACACCCCCGCCGCCGCCTCCTCCTTTCCCTCGCACGCCACCCATGCCACCGCCAACTCCTTTCCCTCGAACGTTATCCCCGCTACCGCCTCCTCCTTTCCCTCGCACGCCACCCCCGCCACCGCCTCCTACTGTCCCTCGAACGTCACCCCCGTAGCCGCCTCCTCCTGTCCCTCGCACGCCAACCCTGCCATTGTATCCTCCTGTCCCTCGCACGCCACCCCCGCCACCACCTCCTCCTATCTATCGAACAACGCCACCGTCTCCTACTGTTCCTCGCACGCCACCCCCGCCACCGCTTCCTCCTGTCCCTCCCACGCCACCCACGCCACCGCCTCCTACTTTCCCTCACACGCCACTCCCGCCACCTTTTCCTCCTGTCCCTCTAACGTAAACCTCGCCACCGCCTCCTACTGTCCCTCGCACGCCAACCCGGACACCGCCTCCTCCTATCTATCGAACGCCATCCGCTCCACCGCCTCCTACTGTCCCTCGCACGCCACCCCTGCCACCGCTTCCTCCTGTCCCTCTAACGCTACCCCCGCCTCTGCCTCCCCCTGTTTTTCGAACGCCTTCCACGCAGCCGCCTCCTCCTGTCCCTCGCACGCTAACCCCGCCACCGCCTCATATGGTTCCTCGCACGCCACCCCCACCACCGCCTCCTCCTGTCCCTCGCACACCAACCCCGCCGCCGCCTCTTATTGTCCTTAGCATGCCACCACCGCCGCCGCCTCCTCCGATCTCTCGCACGCCGACCGCACCACCGCCTCCTTCAGTCATTCGTACGCCATCCTCGCCACCGCCTCCTCCTGTCCCTCGCAAGACGACCCGGCCACCGCCTTCTCCTGTCCTTCGTACGCAACCCCCGTCACCGCTTTTTCCCCTTTCTCGGACGGCAAACCTGCCAACGGCTCCTCCAGTCCATTGCACGCCAACTTCGCCGCCGCCTCCTCCTTTCCCACGCACGTCACCCCCGCCGCCGCCTCCTCGTTTCCCACGCACGACACCCCCGCCGCCAGCCTCCTCCTTTCCCTCGCACGACACCCCCGCCGCCGCCTCCTCGTTTCCCTTGCACGACACCCCCGCAGCCGCCTCCTCCTTTCCCTCGCACGATACAACCGCCGCCGCCTCCTCCTTTCTCTCGCACGCCACCCATGCCACCTCCTACTCCTTTCCCTCGAACGTTATCCCCGCCACCGCTCCTCCTTTCCCTCGCACGCCACCCCCGCCACCGCCTCCTACTGTCCCTCGAACGTCACCCCCGTAACCGCCTACTCCTGTCCCTCGGACGCCAACCCTGCCATTGCATCCTCCTGTCCCTAACACGCCACCCCCGCAACCACCTCCTCCTATCTATCGAACGTCGCCACCGTCTCCTCCTGTCCCTTGTACACGATCCACGCCATGGCCTCCTCCTGTCCCTCGAATGTCACCCACGCCACCACATCGTCCTGTCCCTCGCAAACCACCCACGCCACTGCCTCCTACTGTCCCTCGTACGCCACCCATGCCACCGCCTCCTCATATCCCTCGCACGCCACCCACGCCATCGCATCCTCCTTTCCCTTGCACGATCCTCCGCCACCGCCTCTTCCTTTCCCTCGCACGCCACGCCCGCCACCGCCTCCTCCTGTCTCTCGCACGCCATCTACGCCACAGCCTCCTCCTGTCCCTCGAACGCCACCCACGCCATCGCCTCCTCCTGTCCCTCGCACACGATCCACGCCACGGCCTCCTCCTGTCCCTTGAATGTCACCCACGCCACCATATCCTCCTGTCCCTCGCTCGCCAACCCCGCCACCGCCTCCTCCTGTCCCTCGCACGCAACCCCCGCCACCGCCTCCTCCTGTAACACGCACGCCATCCCCGCCGCCGCCTTCTGCTGTCCCTCGCACTCAAACCTCTCCATCGCCTACTCCTGTCCCTCGAACGTAAACCTCGCGACACGCCAACCTCGCCACCGCCTACTCCTGTCCCTCGCACGCTAACCCAGACACCGCCTCATCCTATCTAACGAACGCCACCCCCGCCACCGCTTCCTTCTGTCCCTCGCACGCCAACTCAGACACCGTCTCATCCTATCTAACGAACGCCACCCCCGCCACCGCTTCCTCCTGTCCCTCGAACGCCATCCTCGCCACCGCCATCTCCTGTCCCTCGCACGCCAACCCGGACACCGCCTCCTCCTATCTATCGAACGCCATCCCCGCCATCGTCTCCTATTGTCCCTCGCACGCCACCCCCGCCACCGCTTCCTCCTGTCCCTCCAACGCAAACCCAGCCACTGCCTCCTACTGCCCCTCGAACGTCACCTCCGACACCACCTCCTCCTGTCATTCGCACGCCACCCCCGCCACCGCCTCCTACCTTCCCTCGAACGTTAACCCCGCTACAACCTCATATTGTACCCCGCACGCCACCCCAGCCACCGCTTCCTCATGTCCCTCCCACGCCTCCCACGCCACCGCCTCCTACTGTCCCTCGAACGCCACCCCCGCCACCGCCTCCTCCTGCCCCTCGCACGCCAACCCGGCCACCGCCTCCTCCTGTCCCTCCCACGCCACCCCCGCCAATGCCTCTTCCTGTCCCTCGAACTCCAACCCCGTCACTGCCTCTTCCTGTCCCTCCTACGCCACCCCCGCCACAGCCTCCTACTATCCCTCGCACGGCACCCCCGCCACCGCTTCCTCCTGTCCCTCGCACGCCACCCCCGCCACCGCTTCCTCCTGTCCCTCGCACGTAACCCCCGCCACCGCTTCCTCCTGTCCCTCACGCCAGCCCGCCACCGCATCCTCCTCTCCCTCGCACGCCACCCCCGCCACCGCCTCCTCCTGTCCCTCGCACGCCACCCCCGCCACCGCTTCCTCCTGTCCCTCGCACGAAACCCCCGCCACCGCTTCCTCCTGTCCCTCGCACGCCACCCCCGCCACCGCCTCTTCCTGTCCCTCCCACGCCACCCCCGCCACCGCTTCCTCCTGTCCCTCGCACGGCACCCCCGCCACCGCTTCCTCCTGTCCCTCGCACGCCACCCCCGCCACCGCTTCCTCCTGTCCCTCGCACGGCACCCCCGCCACCGCATCCTCCTGTCCCTCGCACGCCACCCCACCACTTCCTCCTGTCCCTCACGGCACCCCGCCACCGCTTTCACATGTCCCTCGCACGCCACCCCCGCCACCGCGTCTTCTTGTCCCTCCCACGCCACCCCCGCCACCGCTTCCTCCTGTCCCTCGCACGGCACCCCCGCCACAGCCTCCTCCTGTCCCTCGCACCCCAACCCCCCCACCGCCTCCTCCTGTCCCTCGCACGCCACCCCCGCCACCGCCTCTTCCTGTCCCTCCCACGCCAGCCCCGCCTCCGCCTCCTCCTGTCCCTCGCACGCCACCCCCGCCAGCGCCTCCTCCTTTCCCTCACACGCCACCCCGCTACCACCTCCTACTGTCCCTCGCACGCCACCCACGACACCGCCTCCTCCTGTCCCTCGCACGCCACCCACGCTATCGCATCCTCCTTTCCCTTGCACGCTCCTCCGCCACCGCCTCTTCCTTTCCCTTGCACGCCACGCCCGCCACCGCCTCCTCCTGTCTCTCGCACGCCATCTACGCCACCGCCTCCTCCTGTCCCTAGAACGCCACCCACGCCACCGCCTCCTACTTTCCCTCACACACGATCCACGCCACGGCCTCCTCCTGTCCCTCAAATGTCACCAACGCCACCACATCCTCCTGTCCTTCGCACGCCATCCCCGCCACCGCCTCCTTCTGTCCCTCGCACGCAGCCCCCGCCACCGCCCCCTCCTGTAACACGCACGCCATCCCCGCCGCCACCTCCTGCTGTCCCTCGCACGCCAACCTCGCCACCGCCTCCTCCTGTCCCTCGAACGTAAACCTCGCAACCACCTCCTCCTGTCCCTCGAACGCCAACCTCGCCACCGCCTCCTCCTGTCCCTCGCTCGCCAACCCAGACACCGCCTACTCCTGTCCCTCGAACGCCAACCTCGCCACCGCCTCCTCCTGTCCCTCGAACGCCAACCTCGCCACCGCCTCCTCCTGTCCCTCGAACGCCAACCTCGCCACCGCCTCCTCCTGTCCCTCGAACGCCAACCTCGCCACCGCCTCCTCCTGTCCCTCGAACGCCAACCTCGCCACCGCCTCCTCCTGTCCCTCGCTCGCCAACCCAGACACCGCCTACTCCTATCTGTCGAACGCCATCCCCGCCACCGCCTCCTACTGTCCCTCGCACGCCACCCACGCCACCGCTTCATCCTGTCCCTCTAACGTAAACCTCGCCACCGCCTCCTCCTGTCCCTCGAATGCCAACCTCGCCACCGCCATCTCCTGTCCCTCGCACGCCAACCCAGGCACCGCCTACTCCTATCTATCGAACGCAATCCCCGCCACCGCCTCCTACTGTCCCTCGCACGCCACCCCCGCCACCGCTTCCTCCTGTCCCTCGCACGGCACCCCCGCCACAGCCTCCTCCTGTCCCTCCCACGCCACCCCCGCCACCGCTTCCTCCTGTCCCTCGCACGCCACCCCCGCCACCGCCTCTTCCTGTCCCTCCCACGCCAGCCCCGCCTCCGCCTCCTCCTGTCCCTCGCACGCCACCCCCGCCAGCGCCTCCTCCTTTCCCTCGCACGCCACCCCGCTACCACCTCCTACTGTCCCTCGCACGCCACCCACGACACCGCCTCCTCCTGTCCCTCGCACGCCACCCACGCTATCGCATCCTCCTTTCCCTTGCACGCTCCTCCGCCACCGCCTCTTCTTTTCCCTTGCACGCCACGCCCGCCACCGCCTCCTCCTGTCTCTCGCACGCCATCTACGCCACCGCCTCCTCCTGTCCTTAGAACGCCACCCACGCCACCGCCTCCTACTTTCCCTCACACACGATCCACGCCACGGCCTCCTCCTGTCCCTCAAATGTCACCAACGCCACCACATCCTCCTGTTCTTCGCAGGCCATCCCCGCCACCGCCTCCTTCTGTCCCTCGCACGCCATCCCCGCCGCCACCTCCTGCTGTCCCTCGCACGCCAACCTCGCCACCGCCTCCTCCTGTCCCTCGAACGTAAACCTCGCGACCACCTCCTCCTGTCCCTCGAACGCCAACCTCGCCACCGCCTCCTCCTGTCCCTCGCTCGCCAACCCAGACACCGCCTACTTCTGTCCCTCGAACGCCAACCTCGCCACCGCCTCCTTCTGTCCCTCGAACGCCAACCTCGCCACCGCCTCCTCCTGTCCCTCGAACGCCAACCTCGCCACCGCCTCCTCCTGTCCCTCGAACGCCAACCTCGCCACCGCCTCCTCCTGTCCCTCGAACGCCAACCTCGCCACCGCCTCCTCCTGTCCCTCGCTCGCCAACCCAGACACCGCCTACTCCTATCTGTCGAACGCCATCCCCGCCACCGCCTCCTACTGTCCCTCGCACGCCACCCCCGCCACCGCTTCATCCTGTCCCTCTAACGTAAACCTCGCCACCGCCTCCTCCTGTCCCTCGAATGCCAACCTCGCCACCGCCATCTCCTGTCCCTCGCACGCCAACCCGGACACCGCCTCCTCCTATCTATCGAACGCCATCCCCGCCACCGCCTCCTACTGTCCCTCGCACGCTACCCACGCTACCGCCTACTCCTGTCCCTCGCACGCCACCCAAGCCACCGCCTCCTCCTGTCCCTCGCACGCCAACCTAGCCATTACATCCTCCTGTCCCTCGCACGCCACCCTCACAACCCCCTCCTCCTATCTATCGAACGTCGCCACCGCCTCCTACTGTCCCTCGCACGGTACCCACGCCACCGCCTACTCCTGTCCCTCGCACGCCACCCAATCCACCGCCTCCTCCTGTCCCTCGCACGCCACCCACACCTGGCCTCCTTGTGTCCCTCGCACGCCACCCATATTACCGCCTCCTCCTGTCTCACGCATGCCACCTACGCCACCGCCTCCTCCTGTCCCTCGAACGCCACCCACGCCACGGCCTCCTCCTGTCCCTTGCCCGCCATCAACGCCACCGCCTCCTCCTGTCCCTCGAACGCCACCCACGCCACGGCCTCCTCCTGTCCCTTGCCCGCCAACCTCGCCACCGCCTCCTCCTGTCCCTCGCTCGCCAACCCAGACACCGCCTACTCCTGTCCCTCGACCGCTAACCTCGCCACCGCCTCCTCCTGTCCCTCGAACGCCAACCTCGCCACCGCCTCCTCCTGTCCCTCTAACGTAAACCTAGCGATGCCTCCTCCTGTCACTCGAACGCCAACCTCGCCACCGCCTCCTCCTGTCCCTCGCTCGCCAACCCAGACACCGCCTACTCCTGTCCCTCGACCGCCAACCTCGCCACCGCCTCCTCCTGTCCCTCGAACGCCAACCTCGCCACCGCCTCCTCCTGTCCCTCTAACGTAAACCTCGCGATGCCTCCTCCTATCTATCGAACGCCATCCCCGCAACCGCCTCCTACTGTCCCTCGCACGCCACCCCCGCCACAGCTTCTTCCTGTCCCTCTAACGTAAACCTCGCCAGCGCCTCCTACTGTCCCTCGAACGCCAACCCGGACACCGCGTCCTATCTTTCGAACGCCATCCACGCCATCGCCTTCTACTGTCCCTCGCACGACACCCCCGCCACCGCTTCCTCCTGTCCCTCTAACGCAAACCCCGCCACTGCCTCCTACTGTCCCTCGCACGACACCCCCGCCACCGCTTCCTCCTGTCCCTCTAACGCAAACCCCGCCACTGCCTCCTACTGTCCCTCGAACGTCACCCCCGCCACCACCTCCTCCTGTCATTCGCACCCCACCCCCGCCACCGCCTCCTACTGTCCCTCGAACGTTAACCCCGGTACAGCCTCATAATATCCCTCGTACGCCACCCCCGCCACCGCTTCCTCCTGTCCCTCCCACGCCTCCCACGCCACCGCCTCCTACTGTCCCTTGAACGTTAACCCCGTTACAGCCTCATAATATCCCTCGCACGACACCCCCGCCTCCGCCTCCTCCTGTCCCTCCCACGCCTCCCACGCCACCGCCTCCTACTGTCTCTCGAATGCCACCACTGCCACCGCCTCCTCCTGCCCCTCGCACACTAACCCGGCCACCGCCTCCTCCTGCCCCTCGCACACTAACCCGGCCGCCGCCTCCTTCTGTCCCTCGCACTTCAACCCCGTCACTGCCTCTTCCTCTCCCTCGCACGCCACCCCCGCCACCGCCTCCTACTGTCCTACGCACGGCACCCCCGCCACCGCTTCCTACTGTCCCTCGCATGCCGCCCCCGCCACCGCCTCTTCCTGTCCCTCCCACGCCAGCCCCGCCTCCACCTCCTACTGTCCTTCGCACGCCACCCCCGGCACCGCCTCTTCCTGTCCCTCGCACGCCACCCTCGCCACCGACTCTTTCTGTCCCTTGCACGCCACCCCCGCATCCGCTTCCTCCTGTCCCTCGCACATCACTCCCGACAACGCCTCTTCCTGTCCCTCGCACATCACTCCCGACAACGCCTCTTCCTGTCCCTCGCACACCACCCACGTCATGGGCTCCTCCTGTCTCTCGCACGCCATCCCCGCAGACGTCTCCTCCTGTCCCTCGCACGCCAATCCTGCCACCGACTCCTCCTGACTCTCGCACTCCACCCCCGCCTCCGCCTCCCCCTGTTTTTCAAGCCCCACCCACGCGGCCGCCTCCTCCTGTCCCTCGCACGCTAACCCCGCCACCGCCTCATATGGTTCCTCGCACGCAACCCCCGCTACCACCTCCTCTTGTCCCTCGCACGCCAACCCCGCCGACCCCTCCTATTGTCCTTTGCATGCCACCACCGCCGCCGGCTTTTCCTGTCTCTCGCACGCCGACCGCGCCATCGCATCATTCAGTCATTCGTACGCCATCCCCGCCACCGCCTCCTCCTGTCCCTCACACGTCGACCCGACCACCGGCTCCTCCTGTCCTTCGTACGCCACCCCCGTCACCGCTTCTTCCTCTTTCTCGGACGGCAAACCTGCCACCGCCTCTTCAAGTCCATTGCACGCCACCTTCGCCGCCGCCTCCTCCTTTCCCTAGCACGACACCCCCGCCGCGGCCTCTTCGTTTCCCTCGAACGACACCCCCGCCGCCAGCCTCCTTCTTTCCCTCGCACGACACCCCCGCCGCCGCCTCCTCATTTCCCTCGCACGACAACCCCGCCGCCGCCTCCTCCTTTCCCTCGCACGACACCCCCGAGGCCGGGTCCTCCTTTCCCTCGCACACCACCCATGCCACCGCCTACTCCTTTCCCTCGAACGTTATCCCCACCACCGCCTCCTCCCTTCCCTCGCACGAGACCCCCGCCACCGCCTCCTTCTGTCCCTCGAACGTCGCCCCGTAACCGCCTACTCCTGTCCCTTGCCCGCCATCCCTGCTATTCCATCCTCATGTCCCTCGCACGCCACCCCCGCAACCACCTCCTCCTATCTATCGAACGTCGACACCACCTCCTACTGTCCCTCGCACGCCATCCTCGCGACCACCTCCTCCTGTCCCTCGCACGCCACCCACGCCACCCACGCCACCGCCTTCTCCTGTCCCTCGCACGCCACCCACGTTACCGCCTCCTCATGTCCCTCGCATGCCACCTACGCCACCGCCTCCTCCTGTCCCTCGAACGCCAACCATGCCACGGCCTCCTCCTGTCCCTCGCACGCCATCCACGCCACCGCCTCCTCCTCTCCCTGGAATGTCAACCACGCCACCACATCCTCTTGTCCCTCGCATGCCACCGTCGCCACCGCCTCCTCCTGTACTCAGCACGCCATCCCCGCCGCCGCCTCCTCCTGTCCATCGAACGCCAACTACGCCACCGCCTCCTCCTGTCCCTCGAACGCCAACCTCTCCACCGCCTCCTCCTGTCCCTCGAACGCCAACCTCTCCACCGCCTCCTACTGTCCCTCGAACGCCAACCTCTCCACCGCCTCCTCCTGTCCATCGAACGCCAACCTCGCCACCGCCTCCTCCTGTCCCTCGCACGCCAACCTCGCCACCGCCTCCTCCTGTTCCTCGCACGCCAACCTCTCCACAGCCTCCTCCTGTTCCTCGCACGCCAACCTCTCCACCGCCTCCTCCTGTCCCTCGAACGCCAACCTCTCCACCGCCTCCTCCTGTCCCTCGAACGCCAACCTCTCCACCGCCTCCTCCTCTTCCTCGCACGCCAACCCGGACACCGCCTCCTCCTATCTATCGAACGCCATCCCCGCCACCGCCTCTTACTGTCCCTCGCACGCCACCCCCGCCACCGCTTCCTCCTGTCCCTCTAACGCAAACCACGCCACTGCCTCCTACTGTCCCTCGAGCGTCACCCCCGCCACCACCTCCTCCTGTCATTCGCACGCCACCCCCGCCACCGACTCCTACTGTCCCTCGAACGTTAACCCCGGTACAGCCTCATACTGTCCCTCGCACGCATTCCCCGCCACCGCTTCCTCCTGTCCCTCCCACGCCTCCCACGCCACCGCCTCCTACTGTCCCTGGAACGCCACCCTCGCCACCGCCTCCTCCTGTCCCTCGCACGCCGCCCCGGCCACCGCCTCCTCCTGTCCTTCGTACGCGACCCCCGTCACCGCTTCCTCCTGTTTCTCGGACGTCAGACCCGCCACCGCCTCCTCCAGTCCATTGCACGCCACCATCGCCGCCGCCTCCTCTTTTCCTTCGCACGATACCCACGCCGCCGCCTCCTCCTTTCTCTCGCACGACACCCCCGCCGCCGCCTTCTACTGTCAGTCGAACGTCACCCCGTAACCGCCTCCTCCTGTCCCTAGCACGCCACCCCCGCCACCACCTCCTCCTATCTATCGAACGCCGCCACCGCCTCCTAATGTCTCTCGCACACCACCCCCGCCACCGCTTCCTCCTATCCTTCCCACGCCGCCCCCGCCACCGCCTCCTTTTGTCCCTCGCACGCCACCCCCACCACCGCCTCCTCCTTCCCCTCGCACGCCATCCCCGCCACCTCCTTCTCCTATCCCTCGCACGCCACCCCCGCCACCGCCTCCTCCTTTTCCTCTCACGCCACGCCCGCCACCGCCTCCTCCTTTCCCTCGCACGCCACACCCCGCCATCGCCTCCTCCTTTCCCTCACACGCTACCCCCGCCAGCGCCTCGTCCTTTCCCTTACACGATCCTCCGCCACCGCTTCTTCCTTTCCCTCCCACTTCACCTCCGCCACCGCCTCCACTTTTCCCTTGCACGATCCTCCGCCACCGCTTCTTCCTTTCCCTCGCAAACCACCCCCGACACCACCTCCACATTTCCATTGCACGATCCTCCGCCACCGCCTCTTCCTTTCCCTCGCACGCCACCCCCGCCGCCGCCTCCTCCTGTCCCTCGCACTCCAACCCCGCCACCGCCTCCTCCTGTCCCTCGCACGCCAACCCCGCCACCGACTCCTTTCCCTCGCACGCCACCCCCGCTACCGCTTCCTACTGTCCCTCGCACGCCTACCACGCCACAGTTTCCTCCTGTCCCTCGCACGCCACCCACGCCATCGCATCCTCCTTCCCCTTGCACGATCCTCCGACACAGCCTCTTCCTTTCCCTCGCACGATACGCCCGCCACCGCCTCCTTCTGTCTCTCGCATGCCACCTACGCTACCGCCTCCTCCTGTCCCTCGAACGCCACCCAAGATACCGCCTCCTCTTGCCCCTCGCACACGATCCACGCAACGGCCTCCTCCTGTCCCTCGAATGTCACCCACGCCACCACATCGTCCTGTCCCTCGCTCGCCACCCCCGCCACCGCCTCCTCCTTTCCCTCGCACAGCACCCGCGCTACCGCCTCCTACTGTCCCTCGCACGCCAGCCACGCCACCGCCTACTCCTGTCCCTCGCACGCAACCCACGTCATCGCTTCCTCCGTTCCCTTGCACGATCTTCCGCCGCCGCCTCTTCCTTTCCCTCACACGCCACCCCCGCCACCGCCTCCTCCTGTCCCCCGAACGCCACCCACGCCATCGCCTCCTCCTGTCCCTCGCACACGATCCACGCCACGGCCTCCTCCTGTCCCTTGAATGTCACCCCCGCCACCGCCTCCTTTTGTAACACGCACGCCATCCCCGCCGCCGCCTCCTGCTGTCCATCGCACGCAAACCTCTCCATCGCCTACTCCTGTCCCTCGAACGCCAACCACGCCACCGCCTCCTCCTGTCCCTCGAACGTAAACCTCGCGATCGCCTCCTCCTGACCCTTGAACGCCAACCTCGCCACCGCCTTCTCCTGTCCCTCGCACGCTAACCCGGACACCGCCTCCTCCTATCTATCGAACGCCATCCCCGCCACCGCCTACTACTGTCCCTCTAACGTAAACCTCGCCACCGCCTCCTTCTGTCCCTCAAACAACATCCTCGCCACCGCCATCTCCTGTCCCTCGCACGCCAACCCGGACACCGCCTCCTCCTATCTACCGAACGCCACTCCCGCCATCATCTCCTACTGTCCCTCGCACGCCACCCCCGCCACCGCTTCCTCCTGTCTCTCTAACGCAAACCCCGCCACTGCCTCCTACTGTCATTCGCACGCCACCCCCGCCACCGCCTTCTACTGTCCCTCGAACGTTAACCCCGCTACAGCCTCATAATGTCCCCCGCAAGCCACCCCCGCCACCGCTTCCTCTTGTCCCTCCCACGCCTCCCACGCCACCGCCTCCTACTGTCCCTCCAACACCACCCCCGCCACCGCCTCTTCCTGCCCCTCGCACGCCAACCCGGCCACCGCCTCCTCCTGTCCCTCCCACGCCACCCCCGTCAATGCCTCTTCCTGTCCATCGCACTCCAACCCCATCTTAGAGTCTTACAGTCGCTCGCAAGCAAACCCCGCCACCGCCTCTTCCTGTCCCTCCCACGCCAACCCCGCCACCGCCTCCTACTGTCCCTCGCACGGCACCCCCGCCACCGCCTCCTCCTGTCCCTCGCACGGCACCCCCGCCACCGCCTCCTACTGTCCCTCGCACGCCACCCCCGCCACCGCCTCCTCCTGTCCCTCGCACGCCACCCACGCCATCGCATCCTTCTTTCCCTTGCACGATCCTCAGCCACCGACTCTTCCTTTCACTTGCACGCCACGCCCGCCACCGCCTCCTCCTGTCTCTCGCACGCCATCTACGCCACCGCCTCCTCCTGTCCCTAGAACACCACCCACGCCACCGCCTCCTCCTGTCCCTCGAACACGATCCACGCCACGGCCTCCTCCTGTCCTTCGAATGTCACCCACGCCACCACATCCTCCTGTCACTCGCAAGCCACCCCCGCCACCTCCTCCTTCTGTCCCTCGCACGCAACCCCCGCCACCGCCTCCTCCTGTAACACGCACGCCATCCCCGCCGCCGCCTCCTGCTGTCCTCGCACACAAACCTCTCCATCGCCTACTCATGTCCCTCGAACGCCAACCTCGCCACCGCCTCCTCCTGTCCCTCGAACGCCAACCTAGCCACCACCTCCTCCTGTCCCTCGAACGCCAACCTAGCCACCGCCTCCTCCTGTCCCTCGCACGCCAACCTCGCCACCGCCTCCTCCTGTCCCTCGAACGCCAACCTCGCCACCGCCTCCTCCTGTCCCTCGATCGCCAACCTCGCCACCGCCTCCTCATGTCCCTCGAACGTTAACCCCGCTGGAGCCTCATACTGTCCCTCGCACTCCACCCCCGCCACCGCTTCCTCTTGTCCCTCCCACGCCACCCACGCCACCGCCTCCTACTGTCCCTCAGACCCTCCGCCACCGCCTCCTGCTCACCAGGCCACCGCCACCGCCTCCTCCTGTACCTCCCACGCCACCCCCGCCAATGCCTCTTCCTGTCCCTCGCACTACAACCCCGTCACTGCCTCTTCCTGTCCCTCGCACGCCAGCCCCGCCACCGCTTCCTCCTGTCCCTCTAACGTAAACCTCGCGACAACCTCCTCCTGTCCCTCGAACGCTAACCTCGCCACCGCTTCCTCCTGTCCCTCTAACGTAAACCTCGCGACAACCTCCTCCTGTTCATCGAACGCTAACCTCGCCACCGCCTCCTCCTGTCCCTCGAACGTTAACCCCGCTACAGCCTCATACAGTCCCTCGCAAGCCACCCCCGCCACCGCTTCCTCTTGTCCCTCCCACGCCTCCAACGCCACCGCCTCCTACTGTCCCTCGACCGCAACCCCCGCCACCGCCTCCTCCTGCCCCTCGCACGCCAACCCGGCCACCGCCTGCTCCTGTCCCTCGAACGCCACCCACGCCATCGCCTCCTCCTGTCCCTCGCACACGATTCACGCCACGGCCTCCTCCAGTCCCTTGAATGTCACCCACGCCACCACATCCTCCTGTCCCTCGCTCACCAACCCCGCCACCGCCTACTCATGTCCCTCGCACGTAGCCCCCGCCACCGCCTCCTTTTGTAGCACGCACGCCATCATCCCCGCCGTCTCCTGCTGTCCCTCGCACGCAAACCTCGCCACCGCCTTCTCCTGTCCCTCGCACGCCAACCCAGACACCGCCTCCTTTTATTTATCGAACGCCACCCCCGCCACCGCTTCCTCCTGTCCCTCTAACGTAAACCTCGCCACCGCCTCCTTCTGTCCCTCGAACGCCATCCTCGTCACCGCCATCTCCTGTCCCACGCACGCCAACCCGGACACCGCCTCCTTCTGTCCCTCGAACGCCATCCTCGTCACCGCCATCTCCTGTCCCTCCCACGCCAGCCCCGCCTCCGCCTCCTCCTGTCCCTCGAACGCCACCCACGCCACCGCCTCTTCCTGTCCCTCGCACACGATCCACGCCACGGCCTCCTCCTGTCCCTCGAATGTCACCCACGCCACCTCATCGTCCTCTCCCTCGCACGCCACCCCAGCCACCGCCTCCTCCTTTCCCTCGCACGGCACCCCCGCTACCGCCCCTTACTGTCCCTCGCACGCCACCCACGCCATCGCATCCTCATTTCCCTTGCAAGACCCTCCGGCACCGCCTCTTCCTTTCCTTTGCACGCCACACCCGCCACCGCCTCCTCCTGTTCCTCAAATGTCACCCACGCCACCACATCCTCCTGTCCCTCGCACGCCACCCCCGCGACCGCCTCCTTCTGTCCCTCGCACGCAACCCCCGCCACCGCCTCCTCCTGTAACACGCACGCCATCCCCGCCGCAGCCTCCTGCTGTCCCTCGCACGCAAACCTCTCCATCGCCTACTCCTGTCCATCGAACGCCAACCTTGCCACCGCCTCCTCCTGTCTCTCGAACGTAAACCTCGCGACCACCTCCTCCTGTCCCTCGAGCGCCAACCTCGCCACCGCCTCCTCCTGTCCCTCGAACGTTAACCCCGCTTCAGCCTCATACTGTCCCTCGCACGCCACTCCGCCACCGCTTCCTCCTGTCCCTCCCACGCCTCCCACGCCACCGCCTCCTACTGTCCCTCGCTAGCCAACCCCGGCAACCCTGCCCTCGTCCTGTCCCTCGCACGCCACCCCCGCCACAGTCTCCTCCTGTCCCTCGCATCCCACTCCCGACAACGCCTCCTCCTGTCCCTCGCACAGCACACACGCCATGGGCTCCTCCTGTCTCTCGCACGCCATCCCCGCAGCCGCCTCCTCCTGTCCCTCGCACGCCAACCCTGCCACCGACTCCTCTTGACTCTCGCACTACAACCCCGCTTCTGCCTCCCCCTGTTTTTTGAACGCCACCCACGCGGCCGCCTCCTCCTGTCCCTCGCACGCTAACCCCGCCACCGCCTCATTTGGTTCCTCGCAAGCCACCCCCACCACCGCCTCCTCCTGTCTCTCGCACGCCGACCGGGAGACCGCCCCTTTCAGTCACTCGTACGCCATTCCCGCCACCGCCTCCTCCTGTCCCACCAACGCAGACCAGTCCACTGCCTCCTCCTGTCCTTCGTACGTCACCCCCATAGCCGCCTACTCCTGTCCCTCGCACGCCAACCCTGCCCTTGCATCCTCCTGTCCCTCGCACGCCACCCCCGCAACCTCCTCCTCATATCTATCGAACGTCGCCATCGCCTCCTACTGTCCCTCGCACGCCACACCCGCGACCGCCTCCTCCTATCTATCGAACGCCATCCCCGCCACCGCCTCCTACTGTCCCTCGCACGCAACCCAAGCCACCGCCTATTCTTGTCCCTAGCGCGCCACCCAAGCCACCGCCTCCTCTTGTCCCTCGCACGCCACCTAAGCCACCGCCTCCTACTCTCATTCGCACGCCACCCCCGCCACCGCTTCCTCCTGTCCCTCTAACGCAAACCCAGCCGCCGCCTCCTCCTTTCCCTCGCACGACATACCCGCTGCCGCCTCCCACTGTCTCTCGAACGTCACCCCCGTAACCGCCTCCTCCTGTCCCTCGCACGCCACCCCCGCCACCACCTCCTCCTATCTATCGAACGTCGCCACCGCCTCCTACTGTCCCTCGCACGCCACCCCCGCCACGGCTTCCTCCTGTCCCTCCCACGCCACCCCCGCCACCGCCTCCTATTATCCCTCGCACGCCACCCCCACCACCGCCTATTCCTTCCCCTCCCACGCCACCCCCGCCACCGCCTCCTATTATCCCTCGCACGCCACCCCCGCCACCGCCTCCTCCTTCCCCTCGCACGCCATCCACGCCAACTCCTCCTCCTATCCCTCGCACGCATCCCCCGCAACCGCCTCCTCCTGTCTCTCGCACGCCATCTACGCCACCGCCTCCTCCTGTCCCCCGAACGCCACCCACGCCACCGCCTCCTCCTGTCCCTCGCACACGATCCACGCCACGGCCTCCTCCTGTCCCTCGAATGTCACCCACGCCACCACATCCTCCTGTCCCTCGGACGCCACCCCCGCCACCACCTACTTCTGTCCCTCGCACGCCTCCCCCGCCACCGCTTCCTCATGTAACACGCACGCCATCCCCGCCGCCGCCTCCTGCTGTCCCTCGCATGCAAACCTCTCGATCGCCTACTCCTGTCCCTCGAACACCAACCTCGCCACCGCCTCCTCCTGTCCCTCGAACGTAAACCTCGCGACCACCTCCTCCTGTCCCTCGAACGCCACCCTCGCCACCGCCTCCTCCTGTCCCTCGAACGTTAACCCCGCTACAGCCTCATACTGTCCCTCACACGCCACCCCCGCCACCGCTTCCTCCTGTCCCTCCGACGCCTCCCACACCACCGCCTCCTACTGTCCCTCGAACGCCACCCCCGCCACCGCCTCCTCCTGCCCCTCGCACGCCAACCCGGCCACCGCATCCTCCTGTCCTTCCCACGCCACCCCCGCCAATGACTCTTCCTGTCCCTCGCACTCCAACCCCGTCACTGCCTCTTCCTGTCCCTCGCACACCAACCCCGCCACCGCCTCTTCCTGTCCCTTCCACGCCACCCCCGCCAGCGCCTCCTATTGTCCCTAGCACGGCACCCCCACCACCGCTTTCTCCTGTCCCTCGCACGCCACCCCCGCCACCGCCTCTTCCTGTCCCTCCCACGCCAGCCCCGCTTTCGCCTCCTACTGTCCCTCATGGGATCCTCATGTCTCTCGCACGCCATCCCCGCAGACGGTTCCTCCTGTCCCTCGCACGCAAACCCTGCCTCCGACTCCTCCTGACTCTCGCACTCCACCCTCGCCTCTGCCTCCCCCTGTTTTTCGAACGCCACCCACGCGGCCGCCTCCTCCTGTCCCTCGCACGCTAACCCCGCCACCGCCTTCTGTTGTCCTTCGCATGCCACCACCGCCGCCGCCTCCTGTCCCTCGCTCGCCAACCGCACCACCGCCTCCTTTAGTCATTCGTACGCCACCCCAGCCACTGCCTCCTCCTTTCACTTGCACGACGCGCCGGCCACCGCCTCCTCCTGTCCTTCGCACGCCAACCCCGGCGCCGCTTTTTCCTGTTTCTCGGACGGCGAACCTGCCACCGCCTCCTCCTCTCCATTGCACGACACCTTCGCCGCCGCCTCCTCCTTTCCCTCGCATGACACCCCCGCCGCCGCCTCCTCGTTTCCCTCGCACGACACCCCCGCCGCCAGCCTCCTCCTTTCCCTCGCTCGACACCCCCGCCGCCGCCTCCTCGTTTCCCTCGCACGACACCCCTGCCGCCGCCTCTTCCTTTCCCTCGCACGACACCCACGCCGCCGCCTCCTCCTTTCCCTCGCATGCCACCCATTCCACCGCCTACTCCTTTCCCTCGAACGTTATCCCCGCCACCGCCTCCTACTATCCCTCGAACGTCACCCCCGTAGCCGCCTACTCCTGTCCCTCGCACGCCAGCCCTGCCATTGCATCATCCTGTCCCTCGCACGCCACCCCCGCAACCTCCTCCTCCTATCTATCGAACGTCGCCACCGCCTCCTACTGTCCCTCGCACGCCACCCCCGCGACCACCTCCTCCTATCTATCGAACGCCATCCCCGCCACCGCCTCGTACTGTCCCTCGCACCACAATCACTTTCTACGTCCTCTCTCCATCAGTCATTTGCTACGTCCTCCTTCAGTCTTCCTCCTCCTCTCGCTCTCTCTGTCTCCTCTGCCTCCCTTCATTAGTCCTGTTTTTCCTCTTTCTTCAGTCTTCCTCCCACACTCTCTCTTCTGTCTCCCTTCATTAGTCATTTTTTCCTCCTTCTTCAGTCTTCTTCCTGCCACACTCTCTCTTCTGCCTCCCTTCATCAGTCCTTTTTCCCTCCTTCTTCAGTCTTCCTCCTCCCTCCCTCCCTTTCTACGTACTTCCTCTCTTCATCAGTCACTTTTTTTACCTCCTTCAGCCTTCCTTTAACACTTTTGTCAGTCCATTTATTGTCCTTCGGTATAAAGTCTCCACGAACACTCCTTGGCTGCCTCTCTCCTCTATCACACCACCGCGAGTTTCTTTGGTCTCCTCACCCCAGCACTCATCCTCGACCATCGTCCTTCAGTTTGATCGTTAATTTCCACCTCCAGCCTCCTTTTAGTCTCCAGCCCTGCAGTAAGCGTCATGACGCCCCCGCCACTCCTCGTTTGCACCTTGTTATTAATCCACGGCCTGAACACCGCAACACGGCCTCCATGGCTTGCCTGCCCCACACTTTGTTGTCGTAACTCAAGGCTTCCACCTCCCTTTGGAACCTGATACGAAATTCGCCTCTATTATCCACTTGTTAGAGCAGCCTGACTACTGCTAAGAACGTTTTGCGTGTTTATAATTTTTTTTAATTCTGGGGAAAAGTTTGAACCTGATTGATTTATATTGATAAAAGAATTACCCCAAAAGGTCAACGCTGTTGCTTTTGTATTTCTTAGCCTTTCGCTTGTTTAACATGAAAAAAAAAATCATATAAAATAAAATATCGTGAATAAAGATTATCAATACATTCCACAATTGTATTGTTTTTAATTAGTCTGTAAAACGGTTATGTCCATTCAGTATTAATAATGTACATTTTCAATAAATATATTAGAATTATATGCGGTAACTTATGAATATATCTAATTAGTGATCATGAAATATATATATATATATATATATATATATATATATATATATATATATATATATATATATATATATATATATATATATATATATATATATATATATATATATATATATATATATATATATATATATATATATATATATATATATATATATAGTTTGCTTGTCGTCATACATATCAATTTACAGTTGAAACATTTTTTTTTTCTTTCAGTTTCGTAGAGCTGAAGTCTCTCAAAACTTCGGAACACTGGTTTGAATATTTAGTAAGAGGATTTCTTTTCATCCGCATTTACTTTCCGGTTTCTCGAGTTGGCATTTGGCCGCGTGGGGGGCAGCCCATCTGGCCGGCCTCCACCGCACCCCGCCCCTCGCACACCCTCACCTACACGCAACGTAGCCACTAATTACAGATCAGATGAAGTGATTTCCGATAAATGCAATTCTCGTACACGACCCTCACACGGGAGGAATACATAGGAATACATAGGAAGAACAGACACCAGAAGACCTATCGGTCTATGGCGAGGGTGTCTGTTTACTACCGCTACTACTAGTAATCTACGTGTGGTAGGACAGGACAGAATAGATGAAGGGATGAGGAGCCGGAGTGTGGATAATTTGTTGCTCCCTTAACTGATACGCATCTCGGTGCAAAGACCCTCGGCGACCGGTGAGGACAGGTTCATTGTCGTTTGTAATTGCCTCCCCGTCAAGCTAATTAGCGTACTGAGAAGCAATTTTCTCTCTCTCTCTCTCTCTCTCTCTCTCTCTCTCTCTCTCTCTCTCTCTCTCTCTCTCTCTCTCTCTCTCTCTCTCTCTCTCTCTCTCTATGTATCTAATTATCCATTTATCTATCTCCTGACGGTCATACTGCCTCCTGTTGCTGGTATCGTCTTGAGGTACAGTGAAAGTCAGGTCTGATCAACTCCGTGATCTTATAGTTCTCTTCAGCCACTTGAAGACATTGAAAAGTGGTGAGAGGTGTAAACGCAGATGACAGCTATCACCTCACCCACCGTGCTAGGTTGATCTCCATTCAGCCATATGAAAAAGATAATCAATTCTTGTCAAAATGGAATATATGAATACAAGAAGTTAACCATTTCAAACACCGGGATTTGTTGTAATTCCGTAAGTCTTTCTAAACAAGCAGCGTATCAATTTCGCATATATGTTTAAATAATAGGGAGGAGAAGAGACGCTATCTCCTACGCTGCTGGTAGCCCTTAATAAGGTGGTTAATTGGATTTAACCTTAATTTATGCTAAGATGGGCACGGGGCTGGGCCGCCTGACGGGTGCAGATCGTGCGGCGGCGGCCACCCACGACCGTATCATTCCATCTGCCCGGCGCGGAGGGAAGGTGTGTGTGTGTGTGTGTCGGGGGGGTGGGAGGGGGGGGGGCAAGTAGCCTCGCCAGACTGGCACTATACGATCCCAAACTCTCTCTCTCTCTTACACACACACACACACACACACACACACACACACACACGTTACTATAGATGAAGATGATTATGCGTTTTTTTCTATTATTTTCTTTAGTTAGGTACATTATATGCATAAATAAAGTGAGTTAGTGAATCAAAAGTTTAACTGACAATATAAAAAAAGATTTCTGTCCCGTTTCAAGAAATCGGCCAGTTATCTAGATTCTAGAGGGTGCCGTCCTGCACAAACCAGTAATCTGATTGACGAAGTAAATGCTGAAGTTTTAAGCTTATATACAGTTGCATAAGTTGACTTGATTTGAATCTTGAAAAAGGGATGAAGAAATTTAATTCGCTTGCGGAAAGAGGAACGAGTTTTGTGTTCCGACATTAGATTCTGCCGTTGAAGTCTAAGCTGCGGACGCTGGGTGTTGTCCTAACGAGATTAGTATCTACTGTGCGTTGAGAGTTAAGGAAGCTTCATTATATTGAATTTAAACCGCTTGCGAACTTTCTACTGTTCCTCAGAGGTATAAATTCGTGTGCATCCATAAACTGTATCCGAGTGTCTGACCGTTGCCGTACATTCTTTGCAGGGAGTCGTGTGAGCTATGGAGATCACCGCAGTTTTATCACCAGATTCAAGCATTTTTTTAACAGCTGATTTTTTATGTTGTTATATATTAGTGCTTTCCCAAATATTCTTTCAAGTAAACTAACGGCGTCACCGGTCGTCAGCCAGCACAGGTGATGGCCGTCCGCGATGGGAACCTTTTTACCTGTGTTTCCGGCCCCGTAATGGTTCCATGCAATCCCGAGCACTAAAAGTATTTACCTGGTCGTGAAGGCAGCTAAGCGTTTTTAATTTGGGACATTAGCAGTTGACAATAGTTTCGCAGCGTAATATCGGGAAACGTTTTTACGCGGAGGCAATGAACCTTGTAGCGAATTTAAAGCAGCTTTTTTTGTCACCTAAGCAACGGGTAATGTTTAGCGAGGCAAGTGTTTGTTTTGAAATGTAAATAAATGCAGGTTTGTGAGAAATGTAGGAAGTGGAGACAAGTTAATGCTGTTTGGTGTGTATAGGAGTATTTATTTACATTCTTACTTATTTATGTTGTGACGTAAGCAACGGTAATCTTCAGCGATGCAAATGTTTGTTTCTAAGTGTAAATAAATGCGGTTTTCTGACAAATTTAGGAAGTGAAGGCAAGTTAAGGCTGTTTGGTGTGTGTGTATTTATTTATTTATTTGTTTATTTATCCTTTTATAGGGCGTGTTGTTTTATTTCAAATGTTAAGGTTTGGGCTGCTGGCGACAGTATCATGATCAGTAACATTGACCCCCGTGTTTTTAAACGTCTCGGCGCCTTAGTTCGCCTGTTTGAAGAGCCTCTTGTAAAAGTTCCGGGGATTTTCATGAACTGCTTTATGTTCATAGTGAAATTTTTTTTATTTTTTTTTACGTCTACGCCTATAGCGCCGGTAGGCTTGCTTGAGGGGCCTTGATGGTGTTCGACCCCAGCCCGTCATGGCGCAGGCAAGTGTTTAGAGTGGCGCCATCTTCTCTTGGTTTGACACGACTTCCGCGTCTTGAATGGGTTAATCACCCCCGACAGCCCGGTTAATCTTTTGATCTTCTCTGTGGCCTTGAAGAATAGTCGTAATGGGAGGACGGTACGTTTAGGAATATGGACCTTAGTCTGTCTTCTTATATAACACAGACTCGGCACTTGATAATAAAACACGTGCTAACTGGTTCGAATACACGGGACTGCCATTGCGAAAGACGTCTTGGGTCGGCAAGTCGCGTGATTCTGGAGTTTCTGAGCGTGAAATTCAGTCTGTGAGAAGTGGAACATATGAGTCGGGTCACGGCGGCCCCCGTGCTGGTGCCGGCCAATAAATCTTTATCCTCACAACCCAGGCGGCGCGGCGAGGCGGGTGGGAGGCGGGTAAGTAGTGTGGCAGCGCTTAGCTTTGCATGGCCTCGCCCCCGCCACGCCAGGCATATCAGGGCGGGCTGCATATACCCAACCTCCCTACGGGTATGTGGTCCCTGAGTGAAGACGCTCGGCTGTAGCTTCGAAAGTAACAAAGTGGTGCTCTGGAAAATACCCTCATTGCAATTCCCACTCCAAATTATCCAAAATTACCACAATTAAACCTAACCTAACATCACTTTACCTGACCTAACCTAACATAACATATCAAATCAGAGATAATCTAACCCGAGCTAATCTAACCTAACCTAACCTAACCTTACCTGAGCTAACCTAACCTGAGCTAACCTTACGTAACTTAACCTAACGTAACCTTCCCTGTTCAAGAGTGGGCACCCCATATCATTAGGAACATAGGAAATACCCTAACCACGGGGTGCTCTCGAAAATACTCTCATTGTAACTCCCACTCAAAATTACCTCGTATGACTACAACGAAACCTAACATAAGACAACCTAACCTAGCCTAACACAACCTGCCCTGTTCAAGAGTGGGCGCCACATACCAGTAGAGATTGGGAATATGCGGGATTGACTGGCCGGGGGTCGACACTCAGATGAACGGTAATTTGATCTGGGACTCACAGGTGTTGCTCGTTGCTGCCCTGAATGGGACGAGGCTCTGGACATGATGGCTTGGTGCTGTGAGGGAGGGCCGCTACGGGAGCCAAAGTAGAGGTATATTTTATTATTTTACAGTTTTACTATTTTATGTTTTTTTGTGGATTTTATTATCTTGGTTTATTGCTGGACTGTGTATTCTTTCCTTATTTAGTTGAACTTCATCTTATTTTAGCTGTACTGGACTATACCGGCCCTTGTTTGAGATCAACTTTAGAATTCTACTTCTATAATTCTTTTATTTGTTTTTAGTCTATTTTACGTTACATTTTCATTGTTTATGTCGTCACCCTCATAAGATAATCGCCTAAGTCATTTTCCAGAGATTTCCAGGTTTTTGTCTACATCAATCTTTCAACATGTGACGCCCATTTTTGTATAGTTGCCCTCGTCATTCAGGGTTTGAGTGTTCTAGAATTGACCTTTTCATTTCTGCCTAAATCTTAAGGTCTCTGGGAGGTGCCAGTCACCTTGTCCTTGAGTGTTTCTGACGTGATGCATGATTGGCACCTCCCTGAGACCTTGTCCTTGAGTGTTTCTGACGTGATGCATGACTGGCATCTCCCACAGACCTTATCCTTGAGTGTTTCTGACGTGATGCATGATTGGCACCTCCCAGAGACCTTGTCCTTGAGTGTTTCTGACGTGATGCATGATTGGCACCTCCCACAGACCTTATCCTTGATTGTTTCTGACGTGATGCATGACTGGCATCTCCCAGAGGCCTTGCCCTTGAGTGTTTCTGACGTGATGCATGACTGGCATCTCCCACAGACCTTATCCTTGAGTGTTTCTGACGTGATGCATGACTGGCATCTCCCAGATACCTTGTCCTTGAGTGTTTCTGACGTGATGCATGACTGGCACCTCCCAGAGACCTTGTCCTTGAGTGTTTCTGACGTGATGCATGATTGGCACCTCCCAGAGACCTTGTCCTTGAGTGTTTCTGACGTGATGCATGATTGGCACCTCCCAGAGACCTTGTCCTTTATGCCAAGCAAATCGATTCAATTCAATTCATGAAGAATCATTTGACTCGTCATGAATCAGCACCGTTCCCACTGGTCGAGTCAGAGTCAACAGGCAGTGCCCAGGCTGCCCTGGGGAGCATGGATGTAGACATAACGCTGTTGCTGTGGCTAAGGTGGGGTAGGCAGAGGCGTAGAACACGATGATGGGTGCATGAAATTAATGCTATAAGACGTGAATTTGGGAGGTTTGGATTTGTTCTTATATTTGATGAATAACCCAGAATAAACTATCCCGACCTTGATGCATAGGATCACATATAGCACGTCGGTCTAGTGCTAAATTGATCAGGACGCATGGATGATTAGTCCTCTGCGGATTCGCCGTGACTCGTGAAAAAATGGGCCAGAGCGCATCAGGGACTCGAATCGTCACGACACTGCGTGATTCAAACTGATTCTGTTCACCTGGTGTAAACAGTCCCATTTGAATTAATGCGGCGAACCAAGACGAATTATGAATCGTGTTGATTTGAATCGAATCGATTCGCCTGGTGTAAAAAAGTTGGAAAGTTTCGTTTAGTCGGCGCAACATCTGTGGTCATATGCCGGAGAGAGACAGGCGGGGAAGGAATCATAGGAGAAGGGAACAGATACCAGGAGACGGGACACAACACCCGATTAACACCTGGTACACATTCACTGCAGGGTGGACAGGGGCGTAGGGTATCGGAAAAACCGCCCAAGTTTTTCCAATCCGCCCGGGAATCAACCCCGGGCTCTCTCGGTTGTGAGCCGAGTGTGCTAACCACTGCACCACGAAGCCCCCATCGCCAGGTGTAAACGTAACCTTATGTGTTGCCCGAGCTCCAGTCTACCATATTTCCACACCACAGTGTGTCACGAAACACATGAGAGATTAATCCAGAGCAGGAAAGGGTTTTGCCGGCGCCGGGGTATCGAACCCGCGACCAGCGAGATAAGAAAGCCACTCCTTAACCAGTCGGGCAAAGAGGAACTCCCCTCGCAGAGTGAGTTATGGGAGGCTTGCCCATCAGGCGGCTCAGACACTACACTGAGTACTTGTATGCGCGCTCTCTCTCTCTCTCTCTCTCTCTCTCTCTCTCTCTCTCTCTCTCTCTCTCTCTCTCTCTCTCTCTCTCTCTCTCTCTCTCTCTCTCTCTCTCTTACCCCTCCCACTTTCCCTCCTCCCCGCCCCTCCCCCTTCCCCTCCTCCCCACCCCTCCCCCTTCCCCTCCTCTCCACCCCTCTCTCGCTGCAGGGGTGACCGTCAACGCCCTCCACCCCGGCACCGTTGGGACAGACTTCTTCACGAGGGAGGAGATGGCGACGACCTGGTGGCGCAAACTCTTCATGATCGTCGGCAACTTTGTGATCAGGCTCTTCGGCAAGGTGGGCTCATGACAGACAGACAGACAGACAGACAGAGAAGAGACAAGAGGAGAGAGAGAAGGAGGAAGAGGAGATGGAAAAGGATAGGAAGGGAAGGAAGAAATAATATATGGAGAGAGAAGAGAAAGAAAGAGGAAAGGCGAATGGGAAGAAGGATAGGGAGGGGGAGGGGGAGAGAAAGGAGAAAAAGGGAAAGGAAAAACTGAGTCGCGAAAGGAAAGAGAAAGTAAGGAACAAAGAAACACAAAGGAAGAACAAACAACAGCAGGCCTAATGGTCCTTACGAGGCTGTTTGTGACAAGCTACACTAACTATTTAAACAAAGGTGGAAGATAAAGGACAAAAAAGGCGAAGGCTCCATCCCCCCCCTCCCCCCATCCCTCCAGCCAAAGCTGGCAGGAAAGGAAAAAGAACCATGCAGCATGGAAAAACTGCATGGAAATCATATAGGAAACATGTTAAACAAACCGCCAATTCATTATTTTCTACTTTACAGGAAATCAGAAAAGAACTGTCATTATCTCATTTGGCTTAAGATTTAGGCAGAAATGAAAAGGTCAGTTCTAGAACACTCAAACCCTGAATGACGAGGGTAACTATACAAAAATGGGCGTCACATGTTGAAAGATTGATGTAGACAAAAACCTGGAAATCTCTGGAAAATGACTTAGGCGATTATCTTATGAAGGTGACGACATAAACAATGAAAATGTAACGTAAAATAGACTAAAAACAAATAAAAGAATTATAGAAGTAGAATTCTAAAGTTGATCTCAAGCAAGGGCCGGTATAGTCCAGTACAGCTAAAATAAGATGAAGTTCAACTAAGTAAGGAAAGAATACACAGAGTCCAGCAATAAACCAAGATAATAAAATCCACAAAAGACATAAAATAGTAAAACTGTAAAATAATAAAATATACCAAGGCGTGTCACGGTCAAGAGTAAAACTAGGTAAAACATTAAATTTGAGCAGCGTGCAAGATTCATGGCTGGAATTGTTGGGCTTTTAGATGTTTTGTTTGGCGCGTTTTGAAAGTGGCTACAGTCTTCCGAATATGTCGAGGCCGGTCTGGCGTAGGCTCCCGCGGGTCCTTTCCTCCTCTTTGCTCTGCCACACAGTCCCATCACCTATCTCTTCCTCTCCTATGTAAGCTATTGGTAACATATGAGAGGAAAAAATAGGTGTTGGGACTGTGTGACAGAGCAGAGGGAAGAAATGGACCCGCAGAATAACGCCAAAACGGACTCGACAATTTGGTTTCACTAGTGAGGTGGCGTGTTGTGCATGACCCGGGAGGCTGTGCCAGAGGGTGGGTCCAGCCACTTGGAAGACCTGGCGCCCAAACAGGTGTTACAGCGGGGTACACGGAGCAGGTCTTTCTGTCTAGTGGTGATACTGTGGGCATGCATATCGCTTACTGTAGAAACAACCGGATGGGAGGATTTTTATCTATCAGATTATATATTATTACTGCGACCTCAAGTTTCTGATTGATTTTCAGCCACCCAGCTCCTTCAAGAATGGCGTGACATGTTTACTCCTGGCAGCTCCTCCAAGGGAAACTTATGCGGCAATATTTTGTTGTTTTTGGACTCATTCGATTTGAGTAGAATTTGTTGTTCCCTGAATACTAATGCAGTAGTTGATAATGCTCATGACTATAGTCTGTTCACTTAAGTCTGCCCCAAGCTGACAACATAAGCCTAAGTGTGTTCGTAAGCACAGTGTAAATTAGCCGAAAGTGCTGCGTGAAAAAAACACAAACAGAGGTTAAAGAAAACTTGGAAGCCATAGCAGTAGCAATCAGCACTCAGCTTGCAAACACGCTTTGGTTTATGTTGTCAGCTTGGGTCGGAGTCACTTAAGTGAGCAGACTATAGTGATTGTGTAACAGTAATTCTAGCGTTTTTGTTAAAATGATCCCTTAATTTATTCGCATACATTAATGCTCCATATACTTTCCTACTTTTTTCTGCGATGTATCAAACAGTAAGCGATCATCGAGGTGCACACCCAGGCTCTGTAGGGACGCACGGGGGTGATCACGCTGCCGTCCACCTGCACGTGAGTGTCGGGTGGAACCTTTGACAGGCGTCCCTGCTCCCTATAAACATACATTGCGTCTTTTTGGCATTGAACATTAGACCATTCTTGTGAAAATATTTTTTTGCTAATTTTACGGTTTCTTCGCTTCTGTGCACCAAATTATTTAGATCGTCTATTGCCTGTGTGGATAAACTGTGTCATCTGCGCACTGAATGATTTCACAATTTGGTAAGAAACACGAAAGATCATTTACAAATATGATAAACAGAAAGGGACCAAGCACTGAGTACCTTTGGGGCACACCATACGAAATGTTTATTTTGTCAGACATTGTACTGTTTATGCGCACCGGTTGTGTCCTTTCAGTGAGGTCGCTGTGAAACCAGAAAAAAATCAGTCTTTAAGTTAAGGCACTTTTGAAGTAATATTGTGTGGCAAACGCCGTCAAATGCTTGTGACAAGTCGCAGAGAGTAACGAAGAAAACTTTCTTATTGTCCATATTTGTATATAGATTGTTAGTCAGAGTTAATAGAGCAGAGGTGGATGATAGATATGACCGGAAGCCATGTTGAATTTTGCTAAGCTAGTTATTTTTTTCAAGGTATTGAGTTAACTGGAATTATTTTTACAGTAAAGGAAACAGTTCAAGGGCAAAAAAAAAAAAAAAAAAAAAAACTGCAAGTCACTGCTCCTATAAAAAGAGTTAAGAGGAGTGGGGTGATATTTTTTTCTGGAACTTTAGAAAGAACGTGGAGGAGAGATACGGGACGGTAATTGCATGGCTCGTTGACATTACCTGACTGAAGGATTGGCACAACTATTCAGTGTGTCCTGCAGGCTGTGGGGAAAATTCCTGTTACTACTGAAGTGTTTACGATGCAGGTCAAGTGTGGAACGATAACAGGAAGAGAGTCTTTCAGAAACCTGAGTGGGATGCCATCTGGCCCACGGGAGTCACTGTTATTCATGTGTTTCATGGTGAGAGTTAGCTTGTTTGCCAGTTTGTGGGTTCAGGTCGAAACAGACGGAGTAAACTTATATCCCTGTGTGGGTCTTCGTGTAGGTATTGGATGCAGCGTTACATCTGAACATCCTGATTTCGCCGGGATTCCTTAATTAAACGTGTCCTTTACAACATTAGCAAAGAAAATGTTAAAATAATTAGCTGTCTGATTCTTTTTGTCATTGTTAACTTTAGCAGTGTTTTTGTTATTGAGAATCAGTTCTCTTATAGTCTTCCACGTGCCTTTGCTGTTGCCTCGAGTACTCTGTTCTTCTGTTGCAATTTTCTGATTAGAATGGTGAATCAATCCTCGCACTTGTTTCTTTAGGGAGGTGAGGGAGGGAAGGGGGGTGAGGGGAGGAGAGGTGAGTAGGGTGTAAAGGGGGTGAGTGGAGGGAAGAGGGGGGTGAAGGGAGGAGAGAAGGGGGTGAGGGGAGGAGAGAGGGGGGTGAGGGGAGGAGAGAGGGGGGTGAGGGGAGTGAGGGGAGTTTGTCTTGTTTGTTTTGTTCACCACTGCCTGAAGGCTGAAGGTAACATGTGTTTTGTGTTCACCTCACCTGCGTGTGTGTGTTTGTGTGTGTGTGTGTTATCCCTGTTATCCCCTAGGTATGGTTGGTTCTTCTGACCATTCTGCTGTGCTCACCACCATCAAGACCTCAATAGAACATGACGGAGCCACCGCCCGTGTGAACTGGCTGTGGTCCCGGGGAGATTGGAACAGCCTGAAGGCAAATCTGGACTCCATCGTGTGGACGGATATCCTCCACGGAGACGTCAACACCCAAGTGGAGAACTTAACAAACCTTCTTCTGTCTCTGCAACAAGAATATGTGCCCAGCCAGTCATATAAATCAAAACCAAATGATCAGCCCTGGTTCGGCTATCAGTGCAGGATAGCCGCGGACACCAAGAGTAGGGCTTGGCTGCGTTACAAGTCTCATCCTTATCATCATAATAAAACCTTACACAGAGAAGCCTGTAAGAACATGAGCCGGGTGCAAAAACAGGCTATACAACGCTGGAAGGAGGTAATGAAGACCAAGCTCAGCGGCCAGTCTGTGGGTAGCAAGGAGTGGTGGAGTGGGGTGAAACAACAACAAGGCCTCTCTCGACAACGCCATCCCACCCCTCGTCAGGCCAGATGGGTCAGTGGCTATGCGCGACAAAGACAAGGCGGAGCTACTGGAGGCCCACTTCTCTTCCAAAATGTCAGTACCGGATCCCCCCGCGCCCCCCCGAAGCTGCCATCCCTCACCAGGGCCTCTCTGGAGAGTCTCACTGTCACCACAGAGGAGGTAAAAAATCTGCTGCTGCAAATAGACCCCAAGAAAGCCCTAGGGCCTGACAACATCAGCCCTCACCTGCTAAAAAGATGCGCTGGCCAGCTCGCCCTACCACTTACCACCATCTTCAGTAACATCCTTTCCACCTCCAAGTGGCCCACACTTTGGAGGAAAGCAAGAATGGTGGCCATATACAAGAAAAAAGGCAAACAGGACCCAAAGAACTACCGCCCAGTATCCCTCCTCTCCACTGTTGTGAAAATCTTGGAGTCCCTTATAACAACCAAGCTCACGGCCTTCCTCGATGCCCACCATCTCCTCAACTCCAAGCAATTCGGCTTCCGGCAGGGAAGATCTGCTGCAGACCTGCTGCTCCTTAACTCTGCCTCATGGAACCACTCGCTGGACAGGGGACTCGACACCTTCGTCGTGGCTCTTGACATAGCCGGAGCCTTCGACAGGGTTTGGCACCAAGGCCTCATCGCCAAGCTGAAGAGCCTAGGTGTGCGAGGCGCCCTCCTGCAACTCATTGGGGACTACCTCCAGGACAGGACGTTACAGGTGGTGATTAACGGCCACACCTCAAGCCAGCACCCCATCAATGCAAGCGTGCCCCAGGGCAGCGTACTAGGGCCTCTACTGTGGAATGTTTATTTCAATGACATTCTCCAGCTCATTCCTGAGGCCCAGGCGTACGCTGACGACTGCACCCTTGCCTTCACCAGCGACAGACAGGACTGGCAAGGCACAGTGTGTAGTATCAACATGGCACTCGACAAAATTGTCGCCTGGAGCGGCTGCTGGCAAGTCACCCTGGCCCCTGACAAAACACAAGCAATGGTAATGTCCCGCAGGCGAGATATTAACAATCTAGCCGGGCCGGGGATACAACTGGAGGGGAAAACGCTACCCCTTCAAGACTCCATCTCCATTCTCGGAGTGGAGTTTGACGCGGGACTCTCCTTCACCAACCATGCTTAAAAAAATAAAAAAAAATGCAGCATGGAAACTTAGTTGTGTACGGCGAATCTCCCATCTACTTGACGCCAAAGGGGCTGAGAAGCTCTACAAGGCACAAGTACGCCCCCTCATGGAGTACTCCCCCCTCGCCTGGTTCTCCTGCCCTCCATCCTACCTTGCAACGCTGGATCGTGTCCAGGCCAGAGCCCAGCGTCTGATACAGCGCACAGGTCCTCAGCACGCGCGTGGCTCCCTGCAACCTCTCCAGGAGCGCGGGGATGTGGCAGGCCTGTGTGTAATGTTCAAGGCACACAATCTAAACACACCCCACCTGGCAGCTCTCAAGCTCCCCGCGCCCCCAACCCCCATACACTCCACCCGAGCAGCACCCCACAGACAGGAACAAGTGGCTGTACCCTTCTCCAGGACGGAACACCACTTCCGCTCCTTCCAGCCCCGCTAGAGCCGCCTGTGGAACCAGCTTGTTCGCCACACCGACCTCCACTATCGCGCGTCACTTCAAGACTTCAAGCGGGAGGTGAACAGCTGGATAAGGACTTCTAGGCAGTAATTCAATGTGTGTTTTGTATGTAGCTATAGACAGATGAAGCCTAAAACCTTCAACTTAAGCACAATCTTCTGTAAGCCCTGTTTAAAAAGAGAGAGAGAGAGAGAGAGAGAGAGAGAGAGAATGTTGGAAGGAAATTAAAAAAAACAGCTCAATATACTCTTCCGCAATGGAAAGATAAATGGGAAGAGAGAGAGAGAGAGAGAGAGAGAGAGAGAGAGAGAGAGAGAGAGAGAGAGAGAGAGAGAGAGAGAGAGAGAGAGAGAGAGAGAGAGAGAGAGAGAGAGAGAGAGAGAGAAATGATAATCACAGCGTTAATGGTAATAGTCTTTTGAGATTGTGTGAGAAGTTATAAGAGACAAGATATGAAGGCATGAAATTAGGATAAGATAAAAAAAAGTCTGAATGAAATAAGAGAATGAAGTGAGCGGAAGGAGACGCGGAAAGTTAAAGGAAAGAATTGAGTAGAGGGAAGGCAGAAGGACAGGTGTAAGGAGAAATAGGGAAAATTGATTAGGCGTGAGAATAATAACAGCGGAAAGGCAACAGAGGAGATGGATGGAGAAGAGGAGAGGGGAGAAGGCTAGGACCCACGGAGGGAGCAGAGGGAGGATTAGTCTACGGGTCATTCACATCCAACACGGACTTCACTGAGACTTGCCGCACGCAGTCCATCATGCTCACTGCCGCACACACACACACACAGTAGATAATGTTAAGAATCACTTGATAAAAAAAGTATGAACCAAGACCTCAAGAAGATTTCCATGACTGGGAATGAAGAGAGGCAAGGAATGGGGAAGTAAATATATATAGAAAAATAAAGACATTAATGCCATGACAGATACATGGAATGAGGAATTACAGTTGTATG
The DNA here is from genome assembly GCF_024679095.1 of Eriocheir sinensis. Taxonomy (NCBI): domain Eukaryota; kingdom Metazoa; phylum Arthropoda; class Malacostraca; order Decapoda; family Varunidae; genus Eriocheir; species Eriocheir sinensis. The sequence continues at coordinate 433,084 of NW_026111537.1, read as the reverse complement.
ACATCAGTAAGATGTTTTGATTTAGGGAGAAAATCATGTAATTCTATGGAAGCTTGAACTCTTATAGATATCAAAGAACAATAGGTGTACACGAGGAGGAAGTCCACGCTTTTTTGCTTGGGTTGCTTTGTAAGGAATATATTTTGAGAAAAAAAACTTTCTAACTGTACATGGACGGTTATGAATATTAGTGGCGAGCTGCTTATCGGGAAGACTTAAAACGCAAGTGTAAGGCCTCGAGGGATCTGTCTTAACCCTGATTATGTTCCTGATGCATGTGCCTCAAGGATGGACTGACGAGTTATGGTAATGGGTTATGCTAGACTTAATTAAGAGTGTTGGCTACTGGAGTGAGCTGCAACACGACGTTCAAATTCTTTCTTGGCCTCAGCATATTTTAGTGAAGACTGATTTTTACTTTAATGCCTCTTAGGGCTCGTACCAGACTCTGGTACAGTAAGGATGATCGACAGCGTTCTCGTTACCCCGGCCACTCGGCGATGGACGGATCATCAGTCGTTGGTGCGACGCGCAGTGAGACCCGACGTCCACTACTTGGTGCAACAACCACTCGACGACCGCCTAAATCTTCGTTACTGACCTTAAGACACACCAGAGACTTGATTCTTGACTTAAATATTGCTCCAGAGTAGTAGCTGACCCAGCTGCCTGAGTGTGGCAAACACCGTTGAGCGTGAGTGCGCGCGACCACGCGAGCAGAAAGTGCTGGGCGGCCACACGAAAGGTAATGTTTTTAGCTCACGTGCTGACACAGGCCTCTAGCAGCACAATAATATTCACTTGTGTATAAAACCTTATAATGAAAACTGTGATGGAAAATGACCTATCAAGTACTGGAGTAGGAAAGAGGTTTCGTAAAACTTCTGAACTTTATTTTACTGCGAAAGGACAACACAAAGACAAGCAAATCATTCAATTACTAAATACATTCATCAGTATTACAAGTCTGGCATGCCTGGAAAACCTTCTCATATAAGTTTTTATTACGTGAATCTCTCCTCTGAGTTCACTGAAATGTACGTAACAAAACAACCATAGGATTGGATAAAAACTGCAAAAAAATATGATCAAACCGTTAAGAACTGAAGACATTATGACAATAAATAACCAATAAGAAGGATTAGTTGATTGTTACATTAAGTTTTCCATAAAAGAAAGTCAAGTTCCACAATAACCAATAACCTTTGTGACCTGGTTTGGGAAAAAAGTGGTTGTCGCTCACCCTGCTTCATGCTGCCTCTCACATTAAAGTAAAACCTCACTGCTATGCTGCTAGAAGTTACACACATAAGTTCATCTGAGAGAAAATGGTTTAAGTGGTAGCTGTTTTTTTTTTTTTTTACAACAAAGGAGGCAGCTCAAGGGCACACACAAAAAAAAGCCCGGTAATCGCTGCTCCCATAAAAGAATCAGAAGAGGCGGCCAAAAGCAAGGTCAAACTCGGGAGGAGAGGTGTCCTGATACCCTCTTCTTGAAAGAGTTCAAGTCATAGGCAGGAGGAAATACAGATGAAAGAAGATTGTTCCAGAGTTTACCAGCGTGAGGGATGAAAAAGTGAAGATGCTGGTTAACTCTTGCATAAGGGGTTTGGACAGTATAGGGATGAGCATGAGTAGAAAGTCGTGTGCAGCGGGGCCGCGGGAGGGGGGGAGGCATGCAGTTAGCAAGTTCAGAAGAGCAGTCAGCGTGGAAATATCGATAGAAGATAGAAAGAGAGGCAACATCGCGGCGGAATTTAAGAGGTAGAAGACTATCAGTAGGAGGAGGAGAGCTGATGAGACAAAGAGCCTTAGCCTCCACTCTGTCCAGAAGAGCTGTGTGGGTGGAGCCCCCCCACACGTGAGATGCATACTCCATACGAGGACGGACAAGGCCCCTGTATATGGATAGCAACTGCGCGGGGGAGAAGAACAGGCGGAGACGATACAGGCTGGTTTCAGGGTGTGCAGGGGCGTCAAGTGGAAATAGGAGACGAAAAAATTTCGCACTAGAGAACAGTTCCTAAGATTAATATATTACGGTGTTTATTATTTATCAGGTCTTTCAAAATAGGTTAATAATTTAGTAAGACAGTCTTCACGGCTGAGGCAGTAAATTATGTATATGACTCACTCGCTTAGAACTCAATTAGGACGAGTTAGCAGGCCGCGTGTTACCTTCGTATGCTACAGTCTTACGAATAATGCCCGGCTGACTAGAGGCTTCAGTGCCAGTTTTCTTTAACGCATATTCATCGAGTTAGAAGTTTTTAGTCGGTAAATTTGGACATTTGAAAACATGGCGGTATGCGGCAGGTTTATGATTATAGAGGACGCTTCGCGCGGCGCTGTGTAATCAACGAGGACGCGTGATGGAGGGGCGGCGACGAGGCGGCGGCGAAGGCTCCTTACCGCCAGGCCGTAAAGTGAATACGTTGTGTTCATGCGACCGGTTGGCGAGGCGGCTCGCTAATCATACTTTCCTGGCTACACAACCAGGATGGACTGATGTGTTAAACATGTACATGAGCAGAGACCCTGAGCGATGGGGGAGCGTACTGGCCAGCACACACACACGCACACACAAACACACACACACACAGTTGCTGCAATATGTTTTCTCGTGGACTGCAATGGTCATGCAAGACTACATTTGCATGTAATTTGTGCTCCTGTGGTAGGAAATGTTCCCGTGACTTCAGGGACGCCCTGGAGATGATGATGATGATGGTGATATTTGACAATGCTTTTGTGTGTGTGTGTGTGTGTGTGTGTGTGTGTGTGTGTGTGTGTGTGTGTGTGTGTGTGTGTGTGTATATATATATATATATATATATATATATATATATATATATATATATATATATATATATATATATATATATATATATATATATATATATATATATATATATATATATATATAGTATGTATGTATTTACACTCACCAAAAACTTACCGAGCACCTGGGCACGATGAATGTGTGTGTGTGTGTGTGTGTGTGTGTGTGTGTGTGAGACAGTGGCACGCCAGCCCTCGTCGGGCGAGCAACGTGACCAGCCCTTCCGCAGGTAGCAGACTGCCTGGTTGCTCGCCCGGCTCCTGCTACGGGCTGCTTTTGGGCGCCTGCCTGGGGGGCCCGTGCCTCTTTCGCTGCTCAACGGCTGCTACTCGTGTCTGTGGCGTCGGCGGAGGCATCCCCACATCCGTAACGAGCTTTGCTTTTAAGGGGGAACATCTTTAAGAAGAAGATGAATGTGAAAATGAATCGATCATGGCTAGTCGCCTCGGAATGGTTGGTACCTCTGGTTGTGATGACGCACCTAAATCCGAGCCTGTGTTGAACTTGGTATCGGAGATTTGACGGTCGTAGTAAGTCATGCTCACGATAGCCACAATGGAGACCTCACAAGTCCGGCGCAAAGTCATTATTATCCTTCGCGCTAAAGGCCTTAGATATAAACGCTTTTAAGTCAACTATATTGCGTTTGTCGGTTTATGCAATCAGTACATTGTTATTTAGTTGTTCCTATCAATATTATTCGCACTTTCAGTGTGATCGAGTCCAACATGTGTCCGTTTTTTTTTTTGTTTTGTTTGGTCGAACATTTTTATATACAAATTTTATAAAGGTGCGATGTGTGTGTGTGTGTGTGTGTGTGTGTGTGTGTGTGTGTGTGTGTGTGTGTGTGTGTACATCCATACGTGCACATGTACTACCTAGTGGTTAACACCAAGATCTAAAGAAAGGAGAATTTATTTAGACCTTGGTTTTCACGTTCGAGTCACTACGTTCACATCCAAAAGATCCTTCGGTCGATTCCCGAGCAGAGTGGACACGGAGGGGCAGCCTCCTTCAGCCACCTCTCCACCCAGAAGTGAATAATATATTACAGTGAATAATGTAATATAGCAAATAATATAGATCACAACAAATAAAAAACAACGTACTAATTACATAAAGCAACATCCGCAATTCAAATAACTTTAAAAGTGTTTACTAGTATTTATAAAAAAAAGTGATGCCCTAAGACCCGTCACAGGAGCTTAAAAGTCATCGGGGACCTTACGACTGGCAATTGCGAGTCCAGCACGTGATGAGACCATGGTGAATGGCACACACACACACACACACACACACACACACACACACACCAAATACACTGGAAACCAAGCATTTTGGTGTCCCAATAAGGCTAATCGTCGTGACCATTTCCGAGTTAAATGTTTATTTATGGCGTATAATTGGCAATACTGCTATCACGGACGGTGTTAAAGAGAATGATGATGTAATTGCTAACACATTCTTGAAGGTTTGCATGGTGGATGTACGTTCTCAGAAATCAGTTTCGATATTGTCCGATTCTGTTTAGAACTTTTTTTTATATTTATATTTATATTTTATATTTATATTTAGGGGAGGCGGTGGCTGAATCGACAGAGTAACACCACCGCGTTCAGGAGGACGCGAGTTCAATCCCCGCCCGGTGCCACCAAGCTGGGATTTTTCAGCCGCCGCCGAGTGGCTTAAAACTACCCACATGCTGTCCAGAAGACCACCTATCAACCCGGACTCTAGATTCTAGGATTAAAGATGAGCTCCGGGAGGGCAGCATGAGCCAGTGCAAGATGGCGCCACTATAAACATTCGCCTGCGCCAGAACGGGCTGGGCCGACCATCAGGACCCACCGGGAAGAAGCCTTGGGCCGACCATCAGGCCCCACCGGGAAAAAGCCTACCGGCGCTATAGGCCGCGACGTAAAAAAAAAAAAAAATATGAAAACATCATCACGTCTTTACCATAGATTTCTGTGGTGTGTGAGGCGTCGGATCAGGTTTTGTAGGTCAACATATTTTCTCACTAAATGATACCTCCGCCCCTTGCCCCGCAGTGGAGAACATCGCCTACTAGAGCAGCACTTGGGTCAACGACAAGAGACACTCGTGGTCAGACTGGAACTACGCCCCGGCGAGCCTGGCCGTGGACGGGAACCGGGACACGACCCTGCAATCGTGCCCCGTCATCGACAACGACAGCGTGGACGAGCCCGTGTGGATGGTGGACCTGGGCGGGCGGCAGCAGGTGCGCGGCCTGGTGCTGCTCACCTGGCAGGGACGTGGCCAAGGTTGGTTTCTACTTACCTTCTACTTTAGATTCGCAGATGGCATGGTATTACTATTTCTCATAAAATTTTACAGGGTGATCGAGAAACAACACGGAGGGCGTAAAAACTAGAAACTACACACACAACCTCAAAGTATTGGTTTGAAATGATTAAGAAAACGACGAGACTAATATCTGATAATCAAGTGGCAGGACAACCAATAGTGATCGGGAACAAAACATTTGAGAGTTGAGACAAACAGGTGTACAAACCTAGCCGTCGAAAAATAATAACGAAGAAAATAGGAGCGGGATGGAGCGCTTTTGGTATGCGTAGTAAATCATGAGTAGCAAAATGTCACTCTTTAAGAAGAAAGTGCTGTAGCCTACAATCAGTGTATCCTGAACATACGGTTTCATGTCTTATGGTTTTATCACATGCATTTTGGCCACCTCTTTGGATTCTTTTTAGGAGCAGCAAGTAGCGGGCTTTCTTATTATTGTTTCCTTTTTTTGTGCCCTTGAGCTGTCTCCTTTGTTGTAAAAAAAGAAGAAGAAAAAAGCTGCATCCAAACTTAACTAGTGTGATTGATCTCAAACACAGCTTCCGCATCTGTCCGCAGACCAGCAGACCCTGTACCGAGACTACGTGTTCGGCCTTGACCGCCTCACAGTCTTCGTCGAGAACCAGCGTCGCCTGGACACACTGTCGCCGCAGGACCACAAAAAGTGCGCCTCCATTACAAGACTGAACAACGCTCTCTTCAGGTAAGGTTGATTTTGACTTGCCTTCATCTTCGTGAAACACATGTGTTGGAGACGATGAATGATACGACTTTAGGTCCTCAGCAGCGCCAGAGTAATTATGACTATTACTCATTATCAGTTTGGTAAGCATTCAAAGTTGGTGATTATCTCTCTCTCTCTCTCTCTCTCTCTCTCTCTCTCTCTCTCTCTCTCTCTCTCTCTCTCTCTCTCTCTCTCTCTCTCTCTCTCACACACACACACACACACACACATTCATTAGCTCAATCCACTAATCCATTGTCCCCGTGAGCAGAGAGCGCGTGCACGTGGAGTGTCCTCAGCCCATCAAAGGTCGTTTCCCGTACATCAAGGCGAGCGGGGTTGCCAACAGGTGGCACCGCGTCTTCTCCATGGTGCTGTGTGAGGTGATGGCGTACTGACCCGCCTCGGCTGCTCACCACGCCCTCACCGACATCAAACCCGCCCGCACTTCTTTCGCGGATTATGGTGAAAAGAAAAATATAAATAACTATTCACGTGACTGAGAAGCAAATGGAAACGTTGCTTGCCACTCAGGATAATCATGGATAATGCCTTTTGAAATGGCAAAGCTATTATGCCCTCAAAAGGAAATAGTGATGGACAGACTCATTTTGGGTGCCACGACGTTTTGCATTCAGGGATGAACAGTTTTGAGATTGTAAAGTTAGTTTATGTTTTGAAGATGAACTGAAATGGACAAAATTCATAGTGCATTGTGGAAAGGGTGGATCACGACTTTGTGTCCGTGGATAAGCGTTGCGTTGATGGACGAGGTTCTCGGCGATGAGGCCAGCGTGTGGTGGTGCAGTGGAATGTTCAGTCATCATCTTCGACGGTTCTTCTCATGTGGTGCGTCGTCAAACACCCCGCACAGGAGACCGATGGACGCGACCCACGAATACTGCCCCGTGCATGCACTGTGTGTACCTGTGATATGGTAGACAAGGAACACGAGTTAAGTACATGACATACTTTACCTCCTTACTTAAGCTACATTGTGTTTAGAAGTGTTGTAGGTTTCAAAGTGATGTTCGTTTATGTGCGCTAAACAGATGCGTTGGTGAGATATAAATATGATGTTGGCATGTCGGTTTCGGAAAGGTTTCTGCAAGGGAACTTTTATACTTGATCAGTCTTGTTTGAGTTAGTTCATAAAAAAAGTGTTTCACAAAGTTATAGGCCATATTTTGATTCTCATTGTTGTCAAGTGCCACTTTTGGCTCAAGGTAGCATATCCAGTCAGAATTTGTATGTTTAACGGTTGTCACAATGATGCTCAGCTCTTTGTATATAGCCTAATTCCTTCGTGGGGTGACAAATACAACCTGTAATATATTTATCTAGGATTTTGTTGCATTAGGAGTCTACGCGGTCATCTTGATAGTCTCGCCCCTAGGAACTACAGACGGACAGGCCGGCACGCACAACGCTGTGTAGCTCGGCGACAGTGTGTGACAAGCCCGCTGCCGCCGCAGAGCTCAGCCGTGTATTATTGTTATTATTACTAGTGTGTGTGTGTGTGTGTGTGTGTGTGTGTGTGAGAGAGAGAGAGAGAGAGAGAGAGAGAGAGAGAGAGAGAGAGAGAGAGAGAGAGAGAGAGAGATTATAGTTAAAGTTACAATATTTTTGTTATTGTACTGTATTCATATATGTAAATAGATATGTTTCAAAAGAAGCATAAGATTGCATGCATATTGATTATAATAATATTAAGAATGATAAAGATGCGTAATAATCACAACAAATATATAGTAGTTATTATAATGCTATACGTAACTAATTATATATATATATATATATATATATATATATATATATATATATATATATATATATATATATATATATATATATATATATATATATATATATCTCTCTCTCTCTCTCTCTCTCTCTCTCTCTCTCTCTATCTATCTATCTATCTATCTATCTATCTATCTATCTATCTATATATATATATATATATATATATATATATATATATATATATATATATATATATATATATATATATATATATATATATATGTGTGTGTGTGTGTGTGTGTGTGTGTGTGTGTGTGTGTGTGTGTGTGTGTGTGTGTGTGTGTGTGTGTGTTACCTCCCGCATATGGGTGCCCGATGCTTCCTATTTTTAGCATATATTAAACGACGTAATATTTCCCGATCGCTGGACATTTGCTCATTATTT